>NW_025110070.1:70999-77465 GCF_011392965.1 Frieseomelitta varia | reverse complement strand
AAATTTATCAGATCTATTTTAATTATTCTACTGTAGAAGTCGTTCATTTTATTGTAAGATATTTTTATACAGAGCGCGTCGGAATAATATGTGCAACAAGCGGGGCAGGGGATGATTCGTCGCGAAAGAAAAAAGGAAATATAATAAGAAAAGAATGTAGAATACAATTTTTGGATTTGGGGCTTCGTTTTCGAGGAAAAGTCGAGTTTGAAGATTTCAAATTTGAAGTATATTTGAAATTAATTAATTTTACACGTGACAGACAGGAGTAATTAACAGGTTAGGTGATTCCACGAGCGAAAATAAATAAAGAATGTAGGTTAGAATTTTTTGAACATTTATCAGATACACCAAGGAAATATTCAAAGTTTATTTCCTTGGAAATTTTATATTCTATATTTTTGACTTATTTCTGCAGCTAGATCTGCTAGAATCTTCTGTTATTATTATTTTTTTCTGTTATCAATCAAATTCCAATATGCTCGATGAATTAAGCCTTAAATCGAAGAATTTTATTCTTTCCTGAAGAATCATCCCCTGCTCGCTTGTTTATGTTCTTCTGACGCACGCTGTGTAACGTAAAATTTTGTTCTTTACGCATTTTTTCATATAGACTCACCCCCTAGATTTAGATAGTATGACATTTCTCGCTGTGTAGCATTGATAACAAATCTGAACGCATCTTCAGCGTCAACTAAACGCCGTTTCCACTTCGACGAACTTGCGTTAACTCGATCTTGCTTACAATTATCACTTCCTCGATGTTCTCTCTAGATTCCCATAAAACTACGTTCTACCATTCAAGTTCGAACTTACGGGGCAAAGTCGAAAGAAGGCGCTCGCGCGGATAAATATAATCGTTACAGGTCGCTTTTAATTCCAACTAGTTGTTCGCAACAAGTTTCTCCCGATCAAAGTTCGAATGGCCGTCGCATTCAAAAGCCATTAGACGAGCTTCAGCTTTTCAGCGAAAACGGGGCTGAGACGCGAAAAAGTTTCCGAAATTCCTCGTAACGCGGTTGAGTCGTATCTTGGGCAGCTGTGGTCCCGCGGATTCTTGGCAAAGTGCAACTGGCGAAACCCTCGTGATCCCTCGACGCTGCTGATTGCCCATCGGTATATACTGCGATAACGCGGTTTCTCAGAAGTAGCGCAGGTTTTCGTTATTAGCTGTATTTGGCTTTGGCCAAGGTGGAGAAAAATATCGAGAGAAAGGGCTGCGTATCAGTGGGCAACGGGTCTGGGCTTGGTGGTTGGTGCTCGCTTTATCTCGGTGGAATGCCACTTTATAAAGGACTTCCGCTTTTCTGTTCGGGCTTCCCGCATCTAGGTCGCGATTGTTTTCCTCGCCATGTTGGTCTGCGCGCTGGCCGACCAGAAGTACACGACCAAATACGACAACATCGACTTGGATTCGATCCTGAACAGCGACCGTCTGCTCAACAACTACGTAAACTGCCTGTTGGATGTCGGAAGTTGTACGCCCGACGGCAAGGAGCTTAAGAGTGAGTCTCTTTAATTTCGCTTTAATACGAACGCGTGCGCAACATTCTCCCGCGACGCCTCCCGTTTGCCACCGATTCGTATTTACACGAATGTGACAAACGTTTTTCGTTTCTTTTCACATATCTACCGTTTCTCTCGTTGAGGGAAACAGCGTTTCTTCTCGCGTTATCCCTTTCGAAGCGGCAAACGCCATTGTTCGTTCGCAGGCGAGCTTGCCTGCGAACGAGCAAAGGGAATTTCTAACGAGGGCAAGAGTTCGCCGCGGAAGGGCGCCGGAGGAATCAGGCTAACGGTCCGTCACGCTCGAGATAAAGCTCCGTCGCGTTGGAAACGATTAAGCTCCGGCGTTACCTTCTAAATTCAAGTTTTCGGATGCCATAAACGGAAGGGAACACACTTGTGTTCCAGCGCGTGATACGATGGCGTTGTCTTTTTACGATTCACAAATGTTGTAATGCCGGGTCACAAAGTGCGGAATTGCAAAAAATACCTGTAAAAAAATCTGATCTTTCGCGAGATACACCGTTAGATTCGTCGCTGATTTCTCAAACTGTATCTTCCGAGATCTATTTGACAAGATATGTACTCCTGTACTTAAATCGGACTCCCAACTTTCGTCTGACGATGAAAAGAAAAAAAAAAAAAAAAAATACGTGTCAAATTGTTGATATCACGCTCTTTATAACATGAAGAAAGCACTATTGGATACTACTCTGTGCTTTCATTGCGTAGCTCTGCTAATTCAGTACTAATCACTATGCTACCATATGTATCTTTATATATAAGTCCTTTATTTTAATACACAAAATACATACACGCTTATTACAAATACTAATAAACTATAACATATTCTAAATAAACTCTTTGTACTCTTTATACTCTAAATTCTACACGTGGCTGTTTCTCTGCCCACGTAACACACTTCTTTTTTCAGTTCCTTTGTTCTACTCGAGTCCTTTGTTTGCCGCTGCCTAATATATATTCACAGTTCCAATAGTTAATCTAATAGAACGCACACTCATCCGTGTCCTGTAGTAATTATGATGATAAATAAATTAATATCACAATACTACAAATAAATAATAATACTCCGTAATTAATTTTAGTAGTTTATATAAAAAATATTATCAATGTAACATCAAATAACGAAGATTAAATGACGAAAGTTAAATAACGAATGAATAATTAACACGACGATTGCAGTATATATATAAGTTTTTGTAAATATTTCCATGGTGATAATGAAATTACATAACAATTTTTAAATATTCTATTGTTTATATTAAATACACATCTCGACGGAACGATTTAATATGAACATAGATGTTGATCTCAATTCTTCGAAATAGAATTCGTCGCTACAGCCCCGTCGTAATACAAAATGGACCATGTACCCAACACGAATATTTTTTCAAAAACTACGCCAATTATACGAATGAATTTTCATAAAAAAAAAAAAAAAAATCGGTGATTGACACGTCGCTTCGTTACGTTCCCCTTACCAGCCGTGCAACGTGCAACGAAATAGAACGAAATCAGGCGACCATCTTGCAAGAGGGGAAAAAAAAGGAGAAAAGAGGAGAGATCTTGGTAATATAAATCGCGTCGTATAAATTGCAGCCGAAAGTAGCAGGCAAATGTCTCGGTGTATTTTTCTATTTCGCGGATCTCGGCTTGAATCTAGCCCCCTCCCGCCCCCCCCCCCGCTTGTTTTATCGTTGCAGAGTCTAACGTTTCCCCGTTACTTGGTCTTAGGGGACCTCTTGCCTCGAAATCCAATAAGCAATGTCCTCCACTTCCTATTTCTCCTGGTCGTTCTCGTCCCTCGCTTTTCCTCTCTACTCCCTCGCTGCCGCCAACCGCCGTGTACCACGAGAAACGCGCGAGAACGCCGCCAACTCTTCCTCGTAGAAGGTTCCCTCGTAGGCTTCCCTTTCGTACGTGGCCACCGAACGCCACCACCGCCGGTTGGCCGTCGTTGATGGAAAGTTTGCGGGTCGCGCGCGGTGTAACGCTGTCACATGTCGGACGAGGGTCGCGGTCAAAGTCGGGCAAGTGGGCCGGAAAAGGAAGCGGAATTGCAAGACCGCAGCTTTCGTTCGTTCGAACGTTCAAGAACCTTGGTAACGACCTCGTTCCGCCTTCGTCCTCGGGGACGACGTTGTCCAGACTGTTGCGGTCCCCGTTAGGGTGTTCCCCTTCTGAGGAACCATTCGCACCGAGTGACCAGGCTTTCCTCCGGTTCTTCCGACGCGATCCGGGGTCTGTTGATTCCGCGCGATCGAAGTTTGTGTTTTGAATCGCTTGACATTGTTTCATTTCGTGTAGGAGGCATTTCGAATACACAGTGCGGTGCAACATTGAGTGTATAGAAAATTTTTAAGAGAAATATTTTTTATTGTTAAATAAAGTATAAAAACATGAAAATGAACTTGACCATCTGATTCTTTATGGTTTTAGGAAACTGAAGCTATTTGTTAACTTTTAAGATTGGGTTTCTTCCTGGCTGAGAAAATTGAAAGACATGGAATCAATTTTGCACCAGAATTTTTTCATAGTCAGATTTACAAGCATTATCATACCTTAATATTTTGTCCATGAGCCATAAGTATCCAGATTGACTTTTACGTAATACAAGTCGTGCAAGATGGCGCGGACAAACGATCATAAAAAGAAGAAAACGACGTGAACAGAATTAGCCAAGTCTGGTCTGAAAATATTCTAAAATGTCTAAAATACACAAATACGTTTTATTTTCTATAAAAAAATTCAATTCAAGTAACAAGTTATAATTACTCTTTTCGCATAACGAGCATTCACAGCTAAGAGGTTGAAAGTTTGACTGTGCGTTGACTGCGTCGTGTGCAGATGTTTAAGTACGTTTGCTCACAGAGGAAATGAACGAAAATATGCAGGGATTATAACGTTTATTGTATCAAGTATGAAATATTATATTAATATAATGTCGTATAAAGTACAAAGTGTAAAGTACACCAAAACTTTGAGTTTCGCTGGCGCCCCCGTTAACGAGAACGTTAGATTTCCTCTTGGAAATTAAAATTTTGCAGAGTTGAATAACAAGGTACCCGGAGTCTCTTCTTTTGTCTCTGCATTTATAATGTTCGTTTCCTGAGGTAACCATTTCCAGAGACATGGTTTTGAGGTCTTCAAATTAGACACCTTGCGCAACAAAGTCACGCAAGTGCACGCTGTGATAAGAAAGCAACGATAAAGAAAGAGAGAGAGAGAGAGAGAGAGAGAGAGAGAAAGCAGATACAAAGAAACGATGTATAAACACGCTTTTTCTTGGTCCTCTTAAAGCAACCGAGACGACGAAGGACTCGTTACATCGCTTAGGACGTCGATAGAAGCTTTCGAGAGACGTTGAACATTTTTCCAGCTTTGTGTCGTTCGACTTTTGAGTCACGTTCCTTGGAGAATTAGGTACGAAAGAAAAACGTTAGGTTGGCAGGGGTATGATTCGTCGCACGAATCTCTTCCTCCTTTCACGCACTTTCTACGGCTTTTACTTTTTACTTCTCTTTACGAAATGTAATAATGATCGAAATATATACATATACGTCACACTTAAAAGTATTTCCGGCAAATTGTTGTATCTGTTTCAAGAAAATTGAGAAATTGAATAATAATTTATAGAAAAGAGAATGTATTAAATACATGTGAAATCTAACGTTAGATCATTAAATTATATATTCAACAGACTGTATCGGCTTCGTGAGTTTCTGTGAAAAAAAATTTTGCGCGAGAGATTTATCCCTTTATCTAAACATGACGTGGCATTCGAAACATATTTGACATCAGCCGTCGTTACTAATTTTCATTCCATATTTATTGGGTTTATTGAGAATATGCAGTGAAGAGTATCATTGTAAAAATAGCGGTAAAAAATTATAAATAATTTAAACTTGATATAACTTTGTAAAAAAAAGATGATATAATGATCTTAGTCTCATTTTAAAGAGCGAAGCTTTTATTTTGATTTTACGTCACGCAGCGAGTGAAATTTAGGACAATGTTTTTTCTCGAAAATTGTCAAAAATCAAACTGTGTGTGTAAAAATATTAAAAATTTCTTCTTGTGACTTGATCCACCAATCATTTTGAAGATCGAAGTTTCACTTTTATAAAACTTTCTACAATTTTCTTTTTATTGTTTTTTCTATTGAAAAAATTTATTTTTTTTGAAAATCCCAACATTTTTTTTATATAACTCTAATGTTCCAAGTTCAATAAAATGATGAAAAAAAAAATTCGCACAGTGAATTCCAAAAGTTTGTTGCAAAGAAAAAATTTCAGTCTTCAAAACCATGGTAGAGTATTAGTCGTAAGAAAAATTTTTTAACGTTTCTACGTTTTTGAATTTTGACAGTTTTCGAGAAAACTGTGTCCTCAGCTCTTCCCATTTGCTACTTGATGTAAAATCATTTTCGAAAAGAACAAATTCACGACTGTCAAAGTACAAGTATCGCGGTTTAAAACGAGGCCAAGTGGATCGTTATGACATGATCTTTTCTTTACAAAGTTACACGAGTTTACAAAAAATGATTAACAATTTTTCATTGTCATTGATACAGTTATACTCTTCACTGTACATCCTTGAGGCATTTGTTTCGTAGCAAACAAACACGATCGTCATTCTGACAACAGATCAATCGATCAAAAATTTGATCACCTAGAGCAAAATAATTTAAATGAGACATTTCACGAAGCAAGAATTCGAGGAAAACAGTATAATGCGATTGAACAAAGGGCATAATCACGTGTCTCAATCCGTTGATGATCGATCTAACTTGACCGAGTCGATCCAACCGCAAGCCTCTGTTTTTCGAGCTCGTTTCGCATAAACAAATACGATTGTCATTCTGACAATAGATCAGTGGCTCGACAGATCAAAAATTTGATCACCAAGAGCAAAATAATTTAAATAATGCGATTGAAAA
>NW_025110070.1:51659-70990 GCF_011392965.1 Frieseomelitta varia | reverse complement strand
TCACGTGTCTCAATCCGTTGCTGATCGATCTAACTTGACCGAGTCGATCCAACCGCGAGCCGCTGTTTTTCGAGCTCGTTTCGCATTAACTCGCGGAATCGAGCCGCGGTGTTCGCCGAAAGCGGCCGAAAATTTCAGTTTGGATTAAATCTGATCGCGGCCGGATGTACGTACGTTCGCGGCTCGAATAACGATCCGATTGTTGTCGATGGGCCACGTAGGAAATTACCACGCTCTACTCCCTCGCGGCTTTTTATCTTTCCAGGTAATCCCGCGATAATCCGAAAGAATAATCGTCCGGCCGATAAATATCCTGTACCGTTGCGCCTTTGCTACTCTACGAGCCGGAGCTCGTTGCTCGATCGCCCGATTTCTCTGTCCAGGCGAGAAACAGTTTTTCGATTCAATTAAGATATTCCCCGAGCGGGTGAATTGTCGCGATAAACGCGTGGGCAAGACGGAAGGCGCGGGCTATCCATTCAACGGTGCGCTAATGGCGCCTCGTTTTTCTTGTAATGACGCACGATAAGCTCTTTATTGGAGGCACGTAAGCGTCGCTTACGTGAACGTGCGCGTATCTCGACACGGGGAGAGGAAAATGGAAAAGAAAAAAGAAAAAAAAAGGAAGAACGAACCGGAATATACCTGCTCGGTTGACGCGTTTCGCCTGTCGCTAAATTATCGCGTTTTTTCTTTCGTTTTGCTCTTTTGGTTGAAATTAAGCCGGTGAAAATGTCAGCGAAAGAAAAAAAAAAAAAGAAGAGAGAGAAAGAAACGAAGCGGGAGACGATGAAGCGCGAGCGTTGAACGTTGGCGCACGTATGTATGTATGTATGTATGTATTTTGCGCGAGATATTTGGATTAAAAAGCGTGGCAGCCAACAGGTTGCGATGCGCCGATAAGGGCTCAAACGGTTACCAAGCCGGAGTCACTGGCTGCTGAAGTGTTTGCATTTACGTACGTTACGTACACACGTACGTACCGAACAGCTTCGTTAGAAAGTGACATGCTGTCTGTCAATTTCGATGAAAGCGTTACTCACATCGGCTGAATAAAAATCATCTCAAACCTCTTCATAGATCATTGCCTGCGCAACGTGTCTGCCTGCGTCGATACAGCTACCGCACGCACGAGATATGCATACATATGTACATTGTATATCGGTTCCAAACGAAAACCGTGGCGAATCGTGATCGCAACGACTCGCTTCGTTACGACGAATTCGTAATCACGAATCGAAACCTCTTCGAACGAACAGATAACGCTCGAGTAGAGTTGCAGCTTCGATGCAGCCCGCGATCAGGCGAACGTATCTCACAGCGAGAGACGCGTCGATCTCTTCCCTCGCGTAAACGTCAACTCGTATCGGCCCATCAAGACGGATTACCCTCATTTCGTTTTATTTCCTCTCTCTCTCTCTCTCTCTCTCTCTCTCTCTCTCTCTCTCTCTCTCTTTCTCTCGCTGTTGGATCGCGAGTCCGAGCGGTACTTTGTCAGAGGAAGATACGGCTCTCGTCTCGAGGAAATTCGGGGACAACGTGCGCGCTGCCGCCGCCGGTCTTTGGAGCAGCTGGTGCGAACGACGCTCGGGAAAAAACGTCACGAAGCTGTACGATGGCATGAGAAGACTGCTCTGCTCTCCTCTCGTTCTTATATTCGCAGGAATAACGCATGTTATACAGGGTGGGGCGGAATTCGTAGTACAACCGAGCAAGGAGTGAGTCTACGTCGAAAAATAAGGAGAAAATTTGGTATAACATTTTTTTATCTGGGGCTCGATTTTCGAGAAAATCGACTTTAGAACTAAAGTTTGTTCATCTTTGAAGAATGAACGATTTAGTTGTCACATTACTTATTGTGTGGTTAAAGCAGTGCAAAGTCACAAAGTTACAAAAAGAAAATCTAGATTTTTTTTTTTATGGAGGCGTGTCAAAGAACAAGTTTATAGAGACAATATTTCAAATATTACACATTCGAAGCAAGAGATTAACGGAGGAATTCGAGAGATTAAAAAACGACATCAGCTTACATTCTGTTCAGGTATCGTTAATTCGTCGAGCAAACATATGTATGCAGCAACGAGGAGGACGTTTTCAACAATACTTGTAATAGCGTACTGTATCGTAGTATCGCAATAGAAAGTAGTAACAAGGAGTAAAAAATTAATTATCAGTAGGAACACTTTGTACTGCTTTAACCACACAATAAATAATGCTTGTAAACATTATCTCGGGCGGAGACAACCGACTAAATCGTTCGCAAAGATGGACAAACTTTACAGCCGATTTTCTCGAAAACCGAGCCCCAGATAAAGAAAATGTCATACCAAACTTTTTTCTTATTTTTCGGCGTAGAATGCTCGGTTATACCACGAATTACCCACCCTGTATGTCTACCCTTTCTGAGAAGGCTACAATCGACGTACGTACGCCATATGGAAAAAAATTATAATGGCCCCCGCTGTTCGTGAAGATCGTCACCGCGCTCGATCAAAGTCCATCGAACAACTGCTTCACGATTGCAACTCTTTCTTCCATTCCTTTTTCTCCACGTTGGAGAACAAAAGATGATAATCCAATGATAATCGATTCGACGATCATTTTCTGCTTGATAACACGTGGACGGGACATTTTGCGTGCCCGCGTTCGCGTGCAAAAGTGATGCAAAAACTCCACTCGAGGGAAGGTCCGACGGACAAAGAGGTCCGAGATTGCAAAGTTTCGCGGACGCGTGAGGTACGAGGGTAGTTTGGCACCGCCACGGTGCCGTTAAACATTGTTACGCGGCTGGAAACAAAAACCTCGAGGGGGTGGAGGGGAGGGGAGACGACGATATCATCGAAATTTCAGCGATATTTAACGGGGCTGAATGCTCTCTCTCTCTCTCTCTCTCTCTCTCTCCTCCCGGGCTGCGTTGTTGAAAGTGTAATGAAGGTAATTGCGAAAGTTTATGAAAGGAGCGGCGACCTCGATGGTTAATAAGTTATCAGTGAATTTCGATATCGAGGAGCCACTCCGTTGAATACTAAGGGAAATTACGAGGTAAACGGCACCGCGGGCTTTCGCGTTCTTTCGCGATTAAAGCCCCGGTTCGCCGCGTCGCCGTGGTCACTTTGGAAAATTCTTGATCTCGTTTTCCCCGGTGTCTCCTCTTTAAGTATAAATAAGAACGTTGCTCGGGTAACCTATTTAAAAGCACTTGGTCATACTTCACCGAGGCAACACCAGGTGAAGATTCCCCGCTAGTTGGGACATTTTCGGCTGGTTTATTCGTTTAACCTTTCTCCAAATATACTTTTTCTCTTTATTCTTCTTGTAACATACAGTTGCAATTGTTTTCCACGTCGTTTGATTTTCTGATGATCGTTGACCTATCCTCGATCGTCCAAAAATCCCTCGTCGCGAGAATCCGCCATGGCAATCCGGCTTGGAAAAATCAGTTCTTTTTTTTTTTACATTTTCTCAAAGTATATTGCTTTCGAAAATGTAAAAGGATTTGTTTGAATTCGTAAAATTAGCAAAGTTATGGATGTTTAAAGGAAACGGTGTACTGCTCGCAACGTACATAAGTATGAATATTTTTGTACAACCGGTAACAAAAACTTCAAAGAGAAATATTTTATTCTATAATATTATTATTTATTTTTATATTTTATGATATTTTATTATTATGATTTTTATGATGTTTTTTGTACTGCTCGATTGATTGAAAATATGAATATTTTTGCACAACGGGTAACAAGAACTTCAAATGTGTTTTTCTCGAAAAATATTTTACTTTATAACATTATTATTTATTTTTATATTATTATTATTTTATAATATTTTATTTTTTGCACTGCTCGATTGACTGTGAGCATGAATATTTTTGTACAACGGGTAACAAAAACTTCAAATGTGTTTTTCTCGAGAAAACATTTTATTTTATAATATTTATTTTTGTATTATTATTATTTTATAATATTTTATTTTCTGTACTGTTCGATTGATTGTAAATATGAATATTTTTGTACAACGGGTAACAGAAACATCAAATGTGTTTCTCTCAAATCCATATTTTTTAAACTGTCTCACGTTTTAGTTGACTGATCGACTTGAAATTTAGAGGAGGTCTTCACCTTTATCGTATGAACCAAGGATTTCTAAATCTGATGTTTTTTTCTATTTCTTTTTTTTTTTTACCACCCAAATGACGAAAAGCAGAAGAAAAATCGATACTTTAACTTCAAAATGCTGCCATGTTCTTAATTTTCGAAATTTCGCGATGGCCATATTTATACTAATTAAGATGCATTTCGACCAGAATCACGTCAGCCATTCGAACATGCTTTACCTAAGGCTATTTAATTCCCACAACTTTCACTAATCTCGTTAAAAGTGAAATTGTAAATGCTCTTTAAGTACGAATAAATCTGCGCGCGAAAACTGCATACCAAAATGTATCGTGGTTTCCTTAGAAAAAAAAATCCCCAAGAGAGTCGATTTTTTTAAGCCGGATTACCAGAATATCCCTCTTAATTGCAACGACGCACGCTATCAGCTCTTATCGTTTACCAGCCAAGGGCAAGATGTGCCGAAAACAGTACGAAACGGAAGCAAGAAACAGGGAAACAAATAGAGCGGGCCAAACCGCTTAGAGGTGGCCAAAGTCTCTTAAGCAAGTGCGCGTGTAATCGAGTGTTCGTTCGTGTGATTTCAGAGTCTCTGCCGGACGCCTTGGAAAGCGACTGCGAAAAGTGCAGCGAGAAGCAGAAAACAGGCAGCGAGAAGGTCATCCGGTTCTTGATTAATAAGGTACGTTCACCGGCGGCGGCGTTCGCCGTCGCTTTTCCGCGGCTAATTGAACATAAAATGCGCCAGTCACTTGGTCGATTTGTCGATCTGCTCCCGAATGTCGTAGAACCGGTTCCACTTTCACCGGACGACGTTGCCTTTGATCCTTGGACCCGCGCGAAAACACTCGTCCGAACAAATTCCCTGAGAATTGAAATCCCTCCATCTCCCTCGTGATTTATCTCTCGTGACGACCCCCGGATTTCTTCGTCTGATAATCGTTAACCTAGGCCCCGGGACATTCGGGTAACTCGCTTTGCATCAAACTTCGTCGCGCTCCACTCCGGAAACTTTATCGCCGTTATATTTACCCTACTTACAGAGAGCACTATAATTGAACCGGCAATGAACGAGGAATTGCCGATGATTTCAATTGTTGTTCACTTCGCAAAGAACACCTCGGTGTGTTATTTTAAAATATTGTTCCGTGACTTGGACTTCAACTTTGGAAATTAAAAACGTCAAACTTGCTGCGCGATTCTTTTTTCATCGGTCACCATTTTCATTGAAACTTTGAACTGGACGAAATGAATTTCTGTTTAATCAAATGACGACGAAGAATTGTCTAGTCGCGGAAAAAATTTTTCAACTGTTTGGATCTTTATAATTTTCGAGAAAATAGCATCTTAAGATTGTCACGAATTTAAAAGGAAACCAAGGAAAGTGTTTGAATCGTCGATCATTTCTCATCCTGACTGATTGCTCCTCGTTGCACATCTCCTTGCGCTATCGTCTTCGAACATCTTCTTCGACGAGTTAGAATCTCCGCCGGTTGAGATTCTAATTTAAAAAAGAAAAAGTTGTTTGGAACGTGATAAAGGAACACGGACAGAAAGAAAATATGATGTATCTCACAGTGGGGGCTGGTGCGCTCCGGTTTACGAAAGTCGAGCAACGAACGATTTAACTCCCGCAGTCTTATCTTCGCTGGCAACTTTTAATTGAATCTACAACCACCGCCTCGTCTCGACGTTCTTGTCCTTCCGCTTCGTTGACAGAGTCGCGATTAATTTTGTTACAATGGAACGCGGCTGGAAAATGTAGCGCTCGTCAAACGCGGTTGCCCGCCAGTTTTGTCGCGGCGACAGCCCGGTGAATCGACGCGCTCGCGCGTTCCAAAGATTATCCAAAAGTAGTTGAATTTCCTGATGTTTGCGTTTCAGCGGCCGATGTTGTGGGAAAGGCTGGCAAAGAAGTACGACCCGACCGGCGAGTACAAGATCAAATTCCAGGACACGGCGAAGGAAGCTGGAATCAAAATATAAGTAGTTTCACGATGTGAAATTCACGTTCACGAAGATGTCGAGACAGGGGACAGAGGATGATTCGTCGGTTCCTCCGCTGGTACATCTTACTCTGCAGAAGACTATACTACTTTCCACTTTTCTCTGTTTTCCTTTTAATCTTGTATTCATTTAGAACATTACGAAATAAACGTTGCATCTCTGCGTAGAATCAGAACAGCTGACGGAGAAATTGAAGAGAGACTGTGTGTATGTGTGTGCGCGCGTGTGTGTGTGGAGAAATTGAAAAGGATGGATGAACGGTGAGACTAATTCGTTGGTAGCTACGGGACGAATGAGAAACCCAGAAGAGAGAGACTGTGTACGTGTGTGTTCTCGAGGATTTGACAAGCACCGGTAAGGAAAATAATGAAGAATTCGTCGGGAAATAAAGAAGGTACGTCGTCATCTCGAGCCTTTGTCATCGTGCCTCCCACTTTTCTTTTCCAGCCCCTTCTATTGTGTGACCGATGGAACGCTTCGCGTTCGAAATAATCAAGTTCATCGATCGTGCTGTGGTCGACCGACGAGAAGTAAACCGATGAATTTAATATGAAATTGGAAAAACCGAGCGGGATGAATCCGTAGATTCGTATGCGGATCCACTCTTCTCGCTGCTTTCACGGAAATTTTCAGCCAACTGTCGCGACACGTACGAGCTTCCCCGATGTTGTTGTCGAGGAGAGGTCGTCCTCCCCGCGTTTTCCACTGAAAGTTGAATTACGAATTCGCCGATGAGTTAGAAACGTCACGATCCTCGACGCAGCCAGTCGCAAGTGACTCACGGTATATCCTCACGATCGACCGCGGAAACGTCTGTAGCCGGCTTCCCGAGATAAAGGGCGTCGTGGAATGAAAAGTGGGACACGTGCCAGTCGTGGAACACGGGAATCTCGACTTACAAGTGGCTCGTCTCTTCGAGATTCCGCTGCGAAAATTTCGTTTTTCGAGCGTGTTTGTCGCTTTGATTCCATTTCGAAATTTTTGCGACGTCGCGTCGCAAATTGTGCGTGACAGGTGGGTGGGCGGATCTTTGTTGAAAGATGTCGGATGAAATAGGTGGGCTTTATGTCCTCCGCGTAGGCAGGTACGTACGTTCATGCCGTTTCTCGGTTTTATTGAAGAATAAACTCTGGCGAACGGTAAACTCCTTACACGCCGAGGTAAGTCGCGCGGAATACGTGGATACGTCGCGTTTCTGCACGTCGACCGAATCATTATTTTGCATTATTATATTAAACTGAAACGTTCGACGAAATTTCTCTCCACGCGTCGTCGATTCGCTCACTGTAGAGCAGATCAACAATTTTGTTCCCGGCGCCTGGTTCTCCTTCGACCAAACAGAAAGTAGCCCAACGATCGATTCCTCTGTATGTATGTATATGTTTCTTTCAGCCTCTTTGGCCTTGAAATCGGCCTTTGGTTTTTACATTTAGTTACTCTGAAACATTGCACATTTTTCTTATTGCATTTATCATAAATTTCTCTAATACATTTTATAACATACTTTGCTTTACCCTATACTATATATTGTATACTAGATACTAGATACTGTATACTGTATACTAGATACTGTATACTGTATACTAAACTAAATAGATAGTAGATACTAGATATTGTATACTGTATATTAGATACTAGATACTGTATACTGTATACTAGATACTAGACATTGTATACTGTATACTAGATACTAGGTACTGTATACTGTATATACTGTGTACTGTATACTAGATACTGTATACTGTATATACTGTGTACTGTATATATTGTGTACTCTATATACTGTGTACTGTATATAATGTATACTGTATATATTGTGTACTCTATATACTGTGTACTGTATATACTGTGTACTGTATACTGTATATACTGTGTTCTGTATACTGTATATACTGTGTACTGTATACTGTATATACTGTGTTCTGTATACTGTATATATTGTGTACTGTATACTGTATATTGTATATATTGTATATTCTATACTGTATATACTGTATACTGTATACTAGTTACTACATACTACATACTGTATACTGTTTACTGTATACTGTATACTAGATACTACATACTACATACTGTATACTGTATACTAGATACTACATACTACATACTGTATATTGTATACTAGATACTACATACTAGATATTACATATTACATACTGTATACTGTATACTAGATACTACATACTACATACTGTATACTGTATACTACATACTGTGTACTAGATACTACATATTACATACTGTATTCTAGATACTGCATACTGTATATTGTATATTGTTTACTGTATACTCTATACTAGATACTACATACTAGATACTGTATACTATATTTATCATAATTATGCTATGTTTTTCCCTACGTTAATATCTTAACCTAATTCTCTCACGTTACTCTGTGTTTTTATACTGAATTTGTTGCTTTCTTCTTTCTAAGACCTCGTTAGCTCTTCTTCTCCCTCTTCCTCTGTCTTTCTTTATCTTTCTTTCTTCTTTCTATTCGTCTGAGCCAGTTTACCACTTCTTTCCCGCCTTCTTCACTCAGTGAATCTCTTCCAGACTTGCATTTATTGTCTTCATCTGTCTATAAACTCTCCAATGTTGTAGTATTCCTTCTCTTTCCTCGCACAGCTGACATCTCCGTTCTTCCTCGTTCGCTCAGAATTTACCTCCATTTTCTAAAGTGCCGGATCGACTCCTCTGTTTCCCGGCGAATCGTTGAACGGACGAAAAAGTTTCGTTTCGATCGGATACTTTGCCTCTTCCTGTTTAGTCGGAAGGCGATACGGCCGAGAGGCGGTTTGCTAGTATCATAAAATTCCGCCGTCTTTTTGTCGCGAAAATTGAATTAGCCCCGGCCGGGGGCGAGGGATGTTCTCCCTCTTGTTGGCCTGAATTTTTCCACGAGCTAACAGAAACGACTACTTACCGAGGTAGTTTCGGCTCGTTAGTCGGCGAACAAGGATCGTGAAAGTTGCACGAAGGTGTCGGGGATCGGAGCGGAGGAGCGTGCACGTGCTCGGTGAATATTTAAAGAAAAAGGTCGCGATCGCGATCGGGAAAATGGTCCTGAACTGGAGCCGAACTCCGTACGAATAAGTTTCCGCGACGTTTGTACAGTACTCACTGGCTCCCAATCATTTATTTGTAGCCGCGATAAATCCAGCCGGCGGGGAAAAGTTCGACTCGGGCGAAGTTTCGAGCCCGAAAACGCCGCCCTTGAGACCGTTCGCTTAATTTCCTGTTACGCTGTTCGGCCGCGAAATTATCCTTCGCCATGATTTCTCCGGGACTTTGAAAAAACAATACTCTCTCTTTCTTTTTTTCCCCACCTTTTTTTTTTTCGCGAATTTGCTTTCGAAATGAGAAAGAATCGCCGACGTTCTCACGTTCTTGTCTTTCTTCTTTTCTGCAAAATAATCAGGAAATCTTTCCAAACACTCATCCTTGACATTTCGTCGAAGGATTATTTTCTTTTTTTATCGTTATGCGCTTCAATTTTCGAGCTCGAGAAACGTAAGAGGCGATTCAAAATTCGAAAACGAAATTCATTCGAGGGGAAGGAATTATCAGGTCGATCGAGTTGGCGGATTCGCGAGCCAGCTATCTGAAATCTTTCTACGGTAAAGAGGCAGTATCTGCTAATTATACGCTCGTGTTTCTCTCTCGCGTCAAGTCCCTCCTCCCCGTCAAAGAGATCGAGAGAATAATATTTTATTTATTAACATCTCGTTCCGTTCCGCTCTTTCCTTTGAACTCGTCACCTCTACTACTGTTGGCTCTCTCGTCGTTGCTTTGCCGCTTTTAAAAGGAAAAAGAAACTCCCGCTTTGTGACTCCGTTTTTTATTTTAATTAGATACTCAAGCTCGTCCGCGTGTTTCACGAGAGCAAAGCAACGAGAGAGATCACGTATCTATCGTTCTAGAAATGCGTGGAAATTACGGTCGGAAGTTTCGTGTTGATTCCCGTTTGAAACGAACAATTTCAAGGATTGTCTGCCGTGTGTGTCTGGATCCAAGATCCTTGGCCGAGCAAGCCCACGTTCGTCGAGGGTCTGGATGGAAGCGACGCGTGATGACGTCGATTCTCACGGGCCGTGTTATCGCGAGTTAACGCAGGGTAATAGCCGGAAAATAAAATATTTGACAGTCGTGGAATGGGATTCCCGTGTAGGAGGCGGACTCCGAGCTATTACGAGGAGAGCGGAGATCCCGTAAATAGTCCCAGCTCTCTTGGCCTTGTCCGACCGACGGAGGACACCACTTTTATTTCGGCCACCGCAGAACTGTTCGAATTTTCTTACTCCTACCACGGTGAAACATCGCTCCGGGGGAAGGAAAAACTTTACTCCCGCGGTCGCCTTTGTTGGACTAATAAAACTTCAAGAGCCTCGTGATAAATTAACTCTCCTCTCCTCTTTTCTGTCTTTTCCATCTTTCTCTCGCCCTCTCGTCTCATCGTCGTTTCGTACTTTTTTCCCTATCCTTTATTCGCGCGTATTCGATTCATTCTCTCTCTCTCTCCGCGACTTTGTCACGACTTTTTCCCTCCCCCACTTAACGAAGATGCTCCGGGCCGTTTCGAATCGAGCGCGTGGGTCCTAAATCATTTCGAGTGCACGAAACTTGCCCAAGTTTCGAGAGGCAAGGTTAATGCGAATTTAACGAAGTAGATCGTACGAAGTTCCCAAGGTTCGAAATACGTTCGTGGCAAGAAGCGAGGCTGGACTGGGCTCGCTCGCAACGAAACTGCGGACGACCACCCTCGCCATTCTGGCAGTCTCGGAAGGCGACCGACGAACCCGGGGACTTCAATAACGCATTACACGGTCGCCTAGGGGAAAGCAATTTTTGCTGAAATCAATATTTGCAGAGTCATCTATGCTTGCTCGCAGCCTGTAGCAACATGTACGATTAAATTGCTCGAAAGCTCACGTGCCACAGAATCGAATGCCCGCCTCTCCTTCCTAACGTCTGCTCCTTCGTACGTTCTTTCCTTTTCTTCCATTTTTCTTCTTTTCCTCGATCTTTTTTCTCGTCGCATTCAAATTAACGCTCGAGAACGAATTCGTCCGTACGAATTATTCCAATAAAGGTCGTGACAGTCGAGTAAAATCCTCCTCGAGAGGCACTTCATTCGCGTATTCGCGTGTGTCTACGAAGTTTTTCACTGCGGAAAATTTTTGCTGCAACGCGTATCGACTCTTCGGTAACACGACGAATCGTTGAGTATCGCTGGTGAGAGTCTTTTTCGCGCTTGTCTCGTAATTCTTCCTGCAATCTTGCCGCAATCGAAACACAAAGAGACTTTAGTTGTATCGAATTGTTCGAGTTGGAAGTTCAGCACTGCTAGTGGAAATTTGTCCTCGAATTTTTTTGTTTCGTCTTTTAAGACACATCAGCCTTTGGGTCGCCTTAGGTTTGTGAACCGTGTGAAGAAAAGAAATTAAACAAAATTTAAATCCACGTGGTTTATAATATTATAATGTGATATATTCATTATTATTATTAGAATATGATATTTAATTCTCCGACTACTGAACCTCAGCGTCCTGTGCCGGGGTCATTTTGACTCACACGGATACATATTTAGGGTTGTTCGCCGATACTGTACAGAGTGACGGTCGCTCGAGGACCGAGGTCCTCACCGATATTATATCAACACAGTGACAGACACCCGACTCATATAGGAACATGTAGGAGTATAAGGAACAAATAATAGTCACATGAATAATAAAATTGTATATATTTACTATACATTTATGTCATTCACTGTCAGGAACGTCTTGTACAGATTGAGCAAAAGAAGACAAAGAGAGATTGCTCGTTGGTAATGAAGACATTGCGTCGAATAAATAGAAACAACGGAAAAAAGTAATAAAAAGAACAAAAATAATAATAAAGACAGTAAATTAATAATAAAAATAGTAAAATACTAAAATAGTGCTAAAAACTAAAATCTAAATAGTAAACACAAAAATAATATAAAATACTAAATACTAAATACAAAAATAGTATAAAATATTAAATATTGAAAAGAATAATACAAACTATTAAATTCTAAATACTAAAATACTAAAACAATAATAAAAACACTAAAATATAAAATAAACTTTGAGATAAAAAATTGCTTCGATTTGTTGCATACGTCTTTCTTCCTCAGAATGTTACCAGAAATTGATTTTTTTCGTCTTTAGTCGTCGTCCCTTCGGCAATTTGGCGAACACATGGCACACAGTCGCATGATGCGTTAGTGCGATCACTAACACAAGCAACTCCCAGCAGAGGTCAAAACTGTGACCCCGGCACAGTAGGCGAAGGATTGAGCAATTGAGGAAAACTGAATAGGTCCAAAGAAATATTAACTTTCTAACCCAAAGTTTACCCTTAACTAAAACGTGAGATATCCCGTCTAGTTAAAAAATATGGATTTGAGGAAAACACATTTAAAGTTCTTGTTACCCGTTGTACAGACATATTCATACTTACAATAAATCGAGCAGCACAAAAACTAAAATATCATAAAATAATAATAATATAAAAATAAATAATAATATTATAAAGTAAAATATTTTTCGAGAAAAACACATTTGAAGTTCTTGTTACCCGTTGTACAAAAATATTCATACTTACAGTCAATCGAGCAGTGCAAAAAATAGAAAATAGAAATTATAAAATAATAATAATATAAAAATTATAAAATATATTATAGAAAATATCTAAAATATATTATAGAAATTATAAAATAATAATAATATAAAAATAAATAATAATATTATAAAGTAAAATATTTTTCGAGAAAAACACATTTGAAGTTTTTGTTACCCGTTATACAAAAATATTCATACTTATGTATGTTGCGAGCAGTACACCGTTTCCTTTAGACATCTATAACTTTGCTAATTTTACGAATTCAAACAAATCCTTCTACACAGACATTTTCAAACGCGTATACTTTAAGAAAATGTAAAAAAAAAAATTGATTATTCCAAGCCTGATTATTACCAGAATACTTCTGTTAATTTATTTAGAGTCGTTTGGCGATTAGACACAGTTGAGTGTCAGGAAGTCGGAATATCTCTGCCGGAGAAACCTCTCTCCTCGCGATTGCTTCCGACGTGTTTCACCCCCGTTTTCGAGCAGCTTCGTCCCCTTTCTTCACCTTCTGTCCACCTCTACTCCCTCCCTGGTGTGTTCTGTTCTATTCTGTTTATTCGAACTTCGCCGGCAGCGGCGCATCAAGTATGGAAATGAATTACGAAACGAATTAGGAAATTAGTATAGAGCCGGCTTAAATAGTCCATTTAAATGCGTCACTCGCCAACAGAGGGAGGAGAAGTCCCATTCTTAACGCCAGTTCGGGATCGCCCTGCGACTCGAACCGATCGTCTCTCTCTCTCTCTCTCTTTCTCTCCCTCCCTCCCCAACGTCCGTTCTTCGAGAGGGCAAACACTGCCGAGGAAACTTAAATCGAGTGGGAAACCTAGAATTCAATCTAGCTCTTCCTTCTTTCGTCCCTTCTTTCCATTATCCTCTGGTTACGTACACCTAGACAACCCCGTGCTGTCAGTCCGTGCAGCGAAAGAGAAAAAAAAAAAAAAAAAAAAAATTGAGAGAGGTAGAAATAAAGGGAACGGGCAAAAGAATCAAGCGGCAATTCGCCGGTCGGTTCGTTTTCGGTCATAGAAAATGGATTACTCTCTCTCTCTCTCTCTCTCTCTCTCTCTCTCTCTCGGAGTCGATCTTCCCCGGCTATCTTTAGTCTTGGTCCCACGCGTCCGGAGGTTTATTTAGCTTGCCCGGTTTTCAACAGGTAGGGAATTCATCGTCGTCTCTTTGACCGGATCTGCAAAGAGAATGAGAGAGAGAGAGAGAGAGAGAGAAAGAGAAGAGTTTGCTCTCTTTTGATTACGCGCGACACAGCGTCGCGTCGTCGACTGCGTTTTCGGGCAACGAGTCAGTAGTGTAACGCGAGATTACGTGGGAGTTCGGCGGGAGGAGGAGGAGGAGGGGGGGGGGGTGGTTCGTTTGGAAGAGCCGCGGAGAAATTGTCCAAAGTTGTGCCAAACCGATCCACCGCGACGCGTAACGAGGAGTTACGGCTAGCTGGCTTACGAACGAGCTCCCTAACGAAATTAGAGACTAGATTCGCGACTCGAGAGCCGGGACCGAATTCCTCTCCTGTCTAATTCAGATTTAAACGACTGCTCTCGGGGACGAGTTGCCTTTAAAATGTTTCACGAGCGATACGAGCTACGGGGAATCGATCTCGTAATGGGGAAAACGCCTTCGATAACAGATGCGCCCCTTTCATCGCGTTCATTCGCGTTCGCCATCGGGGAAGATTATTCTCACCGGATGTGAAAACAAGAGAGATGCGTGTACGTCGCGCGCGGAAATATTCGTCCCCGGCATCGATCGGTCCACCGTCTGTAACGCTCTTCGATTGTTTCCAGTCGTGGATAAAACTCGATATCTGCAAGTTAGTTGGCGCAAGTGGATCGATCCGCGACGAATGCGCGACGTATGCGAGAGACGCAAAATAGGAAGCGGAGTTTCGGTTCACAAAGAAACTGTCCCGCGCTCGTCTCCGCATCGTGATTCGTGGAAATTGAAGAATTTCTGCAAATAAGTTCCCTCGGCGAACACTTTCTGTCTGATCCATTTCCTCTGTGGTACGATCGAGTCGAGCTTCGTATCCCTCTTCCTCCTCCTCCTCCTCTCTCCTCCCCCCTATCCCTGCCTGACCCCGGTTGCCGATCGTTCACCCCTCGTTTCCCCACCCTTCGGCTGCCCGACAAGGTTTCCATTTCTCTCGACGTAGCTATGCAATTCCGCTTCTACAACGGCGGCATCGGTATGTGTACGCGCGGTGCGTGCAACCGACTCGTACGAATCGAGCGCTCGCCTCTCTCTCGTCGTTCCTCCTTCATCCGGAGTGCTCGATCCGGAGAATTCGATCGGCCGAGCATTTCTATTAATCCGTCGAGAGAGAGAGAGAGAGAGAGAGAGGTGCCTTTTCAATAAATCCGTGATATTTCATCGTAATGCGTAGGAAATTGGAGGCCTGGGATGGGCAGCTTCCTGACTCGCGAGGAAGATTTATGGTTCCTAAACGAGAGAGAGTGGTTTACGTCGACCGAACGTCGCCTGACGGATCCGTCGGAAACTTGCCGCGATTATCACGCTTGTGCGCGCCTTTCCTGTTCTTTTTACGCGTTCGAGTGGATAAGGCAGAGCCTTCGCGGAGCACGCTCGATTATACACGCATTTACGTACACGGGGTGTCCCTACGTTTTTCCCAGTAGATTCTACGAGTGAAAATAAGAAGAAAAAAAAAAATGTCGTATAAACGTATGTTTAAAATATTCTTTATGGAATTATCGCTGGAATGACGTGCCACGCACGTCGAGAATTTTTTGTTCCAAAATTGTAATAATTCCTCAGTTTTAAGTATATTTAAGCGAAACGAAATATGCAAGACAAATAATAAATTTATTACCTCTCAATAATTTCTATCCAATGATATCATATCACCGACGAGTTCAAAAAGAAAGCGACGAATTATTGTATACGGTTTTGGTCACTCGTTATGGTCCGCAAAGTGGTTAACCTCTTGCGCTGGAATGACGTGCCACTCACGTCGAGAATTTCTTGTCCCAAAATTGCAATATCTTCTCAGTTTTATAGTTATATTTAAGTATAATAAATTTATTACTTCTGAATAATTTCTGTCCAGCGATATCATACCGACGAGTTCAAAAAGAAAGCGACGAATTATTGTATACGGTTTTGGTCACTCGTTATGGTCCGCAAAGTGGTTAACCTCTTGCGCTGGAATGACGTGCCACTCACGTCGAGAATTTCTTGTCCCAAAATTGCAATATCTTCTCAGTTTTATAGTTATATTTAAGTATAATGAATTTATTACTTCTGAATAATTTCTATCCAGTGATATCGATATCGACGAGTTTAAAAAGAAAGCGACGAATTCTTATTCAAGAATTATATATTTAACCAGCAAGTGGTTAAGCTACTGTATAGATAATTCGAAATAAACGTTAACGATGCTTAAGTTAGGCTAACTCGAGTTAGCTCCGTTTCAGAGTGTCGTCCATTTCTCACGAACGCATTGACATCTGTCAAAAGCTGAATTTGTTACGTTTCGAATTCCTAGTTGATTCGCTTTCGTTTCGTTGATTTTTGTGTGGTGAACCTTTTGTTTTTTAAAGAATTGATCTTTATGAATAACGCTGATTTATGCAGGACAGTCATCTAACTGTATCCACAGATTTCGTCGAAACGAATGGACAGTCGTATCCCCTTGTTATCCCCAATTTATTTTGTAGAAAACGACACAGTTTTAGGTATTCTTAGTTGACAAGAAAGTCGGTAGATTGTTACTCTCTCTGCGATTGTTATCAAAAGCTCGACTCATAGAGCCGCTGGACAACTCGCATAAGAAAACTCTGTCCCTTTGATTTTCGACGAGGAAAAAGTTTCAGACTCGAACTTTCAAATTTCAACGTTTCGTCGTACACGGTGAGTAATTTGTGCGATTTTCATCATGAATCGTTTCTGGCTGTTCTCTCACCCCGTGAAATGTACCACTTTCGTACAACTGTTCGCGACTTTCATTATTTCGAACGTTCGTTATAAGAATGTTTGACCATGCGTTTATACGACACGTTTGTCTCATTTTTTTCACTCATAGAACCGCATAACGGACAACCGACGCATAAGAAAACTCTGCCCCTTTAATTTTCGACGGAAAGGAAAAAGTTTCAGACTTGAACTTTTAAATTTCAATTTGTGTGCATGTTAATACGGCGTAACGAAGCGACCAGGTGACGACGGAGATAGAAAACAGATAGAAACTTGCCTTCGTGATTTCTCATCCTGGCAAGACGTGCAGTTCGTTTCGGTAAGCAGAGCTTTGCATATGCATGCGTGCGCGCGGTAGGCGCCGACGATGGACGTTTGTGACACTTAGGTGGCAGGTTAACGCGTTTGCTCGCACGTGCCCCGACGTGGCTGGCCAGGTAGCTGAATACATACGACCGGTCCTCCTCGCGGCACGATCATCGCCACGCTTGACGGCCTAATTTCGCTAATTAGATATTTAACGTCGTGCATCAAGGCGATTGATTTCCGGCCTACGTTGCCTTTGTAAACGCAGGCTCCGCGTCGCGCCGTGGCCTGTTCTTCCCGTGAAACGATGATTTCCCGGACGTTGCGCACCCGGAAGTCTGTTTGCTCGACGAAAGAGCACGAAATTACGCGAAATAATAATAACGTTGATGAAATTTGCTCAGGTTTGCTACGGTGCGAAAGCTGGCGTCCGCGCCGCTTAAATTACGTAATCGCGGATGCAAATTCCGCGGGGCTAGCTTGCCCCGCTTACGGCCGGGTCGCCGAAATTTGCCAATCGAATTTTACGAGTGCTTATAGAATTAAATTGAGAAGTGGCGTCAGCTTGGCGACGAACAGGCATTTCCGAGAGGGACTCGCGCAGAGCTCGAGAGCGTAGCCGACAAGTAGCAGCTAATACGGAATTGCAAAGTGAATTCACACCCCGTGGTGGGATAGCCGTGTAGTCGCGCAGCAGGATGCCACAAGGGGCGCCACGCCGAGTCATGGAATATTCACCCTCGGAATCGTTGTAAACAAATCACACGTCGCCCGTCCGTTCTTCTCACCTCGAGGGAAACCGCTTTGCAAATTTATCGACGTCGCTCGATCGAGAAGAAAATCGCTCGTTACAGACGTCATCATCGACGTCTGGAGTAGATCCACGAGATTTTCGATGAGCGAGCAACGTCAGAACAGTGGATGGTGTTTATTAGGGGAAGTGCGACGAAAGATCTCGTTGATTCTACGCTCGCTCTCGGATGTCTTGGCCGGACTCAACTGCTTCAGTTACTTACAACTAGTTACCTAATTACGCAAACGTTAGACATGTAAATGTTGTTCCTCTTCGTCAAGCTGACTGGTTGAAATTAATAGAGGTACGATAGGGGTAACTTTGTAAAGTTAGTCCGAGTTTATGAATATTAACCTAAATGCTTTAGGAAGAAGAGGGGCGATAATTCGCTCGAACGATTTAAGATAATGTTGTCCGACCTTTCGGTTATCACGGACTGCCTTTCGATAATATTCTGGTATCGTAAATGACGGCGTGCTTTTTTTTCAAGCTTTACTCGAACGATATATGAGTATTTCACAAATGACAAATGATGGAATAATCTCGTTCGGCTGGATTTAGTTTGATTCGAGTTCACTGCCAGTTGAAGGTAACTCGTCGTTTCAAATTGTTATTTCTTTTACATTTTATTTCTAATCAAGCTTGTTCTCTCAATCTCGTTAAGGTTAAGAATCATGGCGTGCTTTCGTTCAAGCTTGAGTATTATTCGAATAACACGTATTTCATAAACGACGAATAATTGAATAATCTTGTTTAGCTAGATGTTTGATTTGAGTTCACTATCAGTTGAAATCAGTGGTTTCAAATTGTCATTTTTTTTTTTCATATTATTCCAAAAATCAAGTTTACCCTTTCATTCTCGTTGAGGTTAAGAATAATGGCGTAACTTCTTTTAAACTTGGGCATTATTCGACTAATATATACTTCACAAATGATGAATGAAATAATGTTTGATGTCGAGTTAACCATCAACTGATAACTAATCGTTTCAAATTGTTATTTTTCATCTTATTCCAAGTCAAGCTCATTCTCAACCTCGTTAAGGTTAAGAATAATGGCGTGCTTCTTTCAAGCTCGAGCATTATACGAATAATATATACGACGAATAATTGAATAATCTCATTTAGCTAGATTATTTCTCATTACACAAACTTACTTTCTCAACCTTGTTAAGGTTAAGAATAATAGCTAATGTTTTATTATCGCAAACCAAGGCGTGCTTTCTTGGCCATTACTCGAACAATATACATACCTCACAATTGAATAATCTCGATTAGAATTTAACTAGATATTTGACTCGAAACTATCAGTTGAAATGACTCGTTGCTTCAAGTTCTTATTTTCCATCGTACTCCAAATCGAGACTGTTCTCCCAATCTCATCGAGGTTAAGGTCAAACATCGACGTATACATACCTCACAATTGAATAATCTCGTTGAACTAGATGTTTGACTCGAAACTATCAGTTGAAATGACTCGTTGCTTCAAGTTCTTATTTTCCATCGTAC
>NW_025110070.1:26177-51419 GCF_011392965.1 Frieseomelitta varia | reverse complement strand
TGAACTAGATGTTTGACTCGAAACTATCAGTTGAAATGACTCGTTGCTTCAAGTTCTTATTTTCCATCGTACTCCAAATCGAGCTGGTTCTCCCAATCTCATCGAGGTTAAGGTCAAACATCGAAGATGTCGCGAGACGACGTGAGAACGTGTCGAAGCGTATCGAAGACGTTATGAAAACCGGGTGAACGGCGATACGAGAGGCAGAGGGGAACGAAAGGTGTCGAAGCTTGGAAATCAGAAATCAAGCTGATAGCCTGATCCGGCGATAACGTAATCGCGAGGTGACCGGCGACAACAATCGATAGCCGCCGAGGCGGACACGTGGAGTCGATGAAGGTCGATTTTCGAGCGTATTGTTCCCCCTTGATGCCCGTTCACTGTCGGATCGCCAATGGCGGTACCAGGTACGGCTCCTAGATTGAAGGCTTATCGTTAGTCGCGTCGCCTGGCTTGGATCCTCTCTCGAAATTAGACACCGGGACAGTCGGCTGTCTCGCCTGATTCGCTCTGCTGTCACCGTTGCAAATCCTCCCTCATCCACCGCGTCCCTTCGCTCTTCCTTGTCTGTCGATCTCGAGGTGTGACCCGGGTACCGATTCCTCGCAGACGCGAGCGTCTCCTTCGTCGACGTTTCGTTTCTTCTCGCGTCTCTCTGTCTCGTCTGTCGGCTGGCGAGATGATCGAGACGCTGGCGAGACGGCAACAACAGGGCCGGCAGACGTTTTTTTGTCCTGGCGAGAGGAAGACCTCGCTGTATCGGAAAATGGAAGAGAGCGGGGCGGCTTTATCGGCAACCAGCCACAAGTAAATCCCGGAAAATTAGCGTCCCCTCCTACCGATCCTTTGCCATTTGTTGTTCCTCCAATTCGTCTAGACAAATAACGTTTTCCAGCTCAGAGCTGGATTTCGTGCCTTTGACGCGTTCGTTCTGTTCATTTCCTTCGAAATTTACAGCCTGTGCCTCGTAAATTCTGAGAACGGTCACTTTTCAGAAGTTTTTAATTTGTAAAGGTAACATTAGGTCGTTTCTCGTTTCATTTCGTGTCATGTTTTGCATGTAATTCGTCATGAATTCGTTATTAGCCAGCAGATGTGTATGGTAATTTGATCGAGAAACGATTTTAGTAAAGGAATCACTATCAAAGGGATTACGATAGTGTCATGTAACAAACTTGAAAGAAACTGAAAGTTTCAGTGAGAAACACTAAAATGTTTGCGGAAATTCTCGGAGTTGTTAATTTCTCGGTTGAATTCTGGCTGGTGTTCCACGACGGAGGAGCTACCGAACGCGCAGTGTTATCGCCGCGGCGAAATTGGCCTCGGTTCGTTGCCCGTCTGACGGAACAATGGAAATAAATTTCTGAAATAAATTCGAAACATTCAACTGCGCGCAAGTTAATCCCCGTTACATTGCCGTATTTCTTCTGATCGAGCACGCGGTCTCGCCCCCGAACGTCGAGCGTTCGATCGCTCCATGTCTTTTCTGTTCGAATGGCGAGCGAGTTCGGAGGTGATTCTAGGAATTCGATCGATTCTCGTTCGCGGAATATCATTTCAGCCAGCTCATTTCAGGGAAAGAGAGTGAAACTCGCTGCTAGATTAACTTTATCTAAGTCTCAGATGTCCGTCCTCGCGTTTCCAGCCAGCGTTTCTTTCATACCTTTTAAGTTCGGAAACTTGGAGGATATTAACGAGCATCTTGCGTAGAGATAATTAAAAATAGTAGGAGTAAGAATGCTTTTGTCCCGGGGCAGAAGTATTTCCAAGTCTCTGATAAGCTCGTTTCAAACTTTTGGCCGATAGCCTTCGCAGGCTCGTGGAAGCTTATTTTAATTTCGTTCAATTATTTCGAAACGCGGACGCTCTGTGTCTCCAGAGTTCACAGTTTCTCGACTATCGTTTGCACCAGTGATGGCGACACTCGGCGAATTTTTCGCGAAACGTTTTCCAACTTCTCCAGGTGTTAATTTGTACGAAAGCGTTCTGACAAACTCCAGACTACTTCGATTCGAATCCTTTTGGTCGATCTGTTTGTTCACGTTTGTCACACGTTAAGTTGCTTGGTTTAAGTATGGTTTTGATTAACACTGGAACTACCAGCGGGTAAAAAAAAGTAATAAAAGTCGCAGCAGAGAAATTAAGATGCAAGGAAGAGGGAAAGATCTCTCAGTACATTTCTGAAAATACACTATTATAAATTTCTATCTATAAATGTAAATTATCTTTCTGCAAATTTATATTTCTGAACTTCTGTCGATACATTTTACTGAAAGTCATTTTCTAGAAATACACCGTTGTAAATTTATAAAATTTATATTTGAGAAATTAGACACTGGTCATTTCTAAAAGTACATTATTATAAATTTCTATCTATCTAATAAATTTCTATCTATATTAAAAATTTTCTTTCTGTAAATTTCTAGTTTTGAATTTCTGTCGATACATTTTACCGAAAGTCATTTTCTAGAAATACACCGTCGTAAATTTATAAAATTTATATTTGTGAAATTAGAAACTGGTCATTTCTAAAAATACATTATTATAAATTTCTATCTAATAAATTTCTATCTGTATTATAAATTTTCTTTCTGT
The DNA here is from genome assembly GCF_011392965.1 of Frieseomelitta varia. Taxonomy (NCBI): domain Eukaryota; kingdom Metazoa; phylum Arthropoda; class Insecta; order Hymenoptera; family Apidae; genus Frieseomelitta; species Frieseomelitta varia. Next base: position 48,824 of record NW_025110070.1, on the reverse strand, counting down.
AAATTTCTATTTCTGAACTTCTGTCGATACATTTTACCAAAAGTTATTCTCTAGAAATACACCGTTGTAAATTTATAAAATTTATATTTGAGAAATTGGAAACTGGTCATTTCTAAAAATACACTATTATAAATTTCTATCTATCTTATAAATTTTTATCTATATTATAGAATACCTATATATAGAAATACACCGTTGTAAATTTATAAAATTTATATTTGAGAAATTAGAAACTGGTCACTTCTAAAAATACACTGTTATAAATTTCTATCTATATTGTAAATTTTATTTCTCTAAATTTCTATTTCTGAACTTCTGTCGATACATTTTACCAAAAGTTATTCTCTAGAAATACACCGTTGTAAATTTATAAAATTTATATTTGAGGAATTATCGAATTAGAATAAACAAATAAATTAAAAACTGATCGAAATGACTTGATGGTGGTTCCAGTGTTGAAGTGACCGGTTTATTCACCGCGCGATGGAAAATTCGAGGTTTCCTAGTTGTCGCACTTTCTTTGAGCGAAAAATCTCGTCGCGTCGGCGAGCTCTCGGCAGCGTCGCACTATCAAAAAGCATACGCACGGTACCTGAGAGCGGTGAAGAAGTCGAAAACGGAACGAATCCTCTCCCTTTGATCGATCTCTCTCTCCCCCCTACTCCTTCCCCCTCACCGAGCGTCCGCAGACAATGAATTAGAATAAGAATTTCCCATCTACGGCGAGTAATTTCATCCGCCCCGTGGGGGAATTGAAAAGTTTTAATACCGCGTGTCCCACCGAGGGGGAGAATAAGAAATAAAGGCGGCAAGGAACAGAGCCGCGGAAACGAGAAACGACAGAGAAAGGGGAGGGTAGCTTCCGTATGTATGTATATGGAAGTGGAAGTTGGTTATTTTGTTCGGCCGAGTAGTCGGTGAAAAGCAATTGGAACAAGGATTTCAGCTTCAGAAACACCGGCCGTTCCTCCTAATCGAATGAACTCGGGTCAAAGCGCCGAGTCGCGGAATTAATTTCAAAAGTTGCGCGAATCAAACGAAGTTTGTAAAACAACTAGTTAACGCACGTAATTGCTACTTCATTTTCTCTCCGTTCGCCGCGTTGTTGTCCCGGTTGGTCGCTACCTGTCTTTGGTCTAGCAAGTTTCGCGGTGAACTTGCCCGCGAGATACCTGTATTATCTGCGTGAATTACCGCCCGATCTGAAGCCGATTAAAACGCGTCACGGTGGCGTAATTCTCTTGGCGTTGGAGGCGGATCCTTACTTCGTAACGAAGTTGCTCCGACCGGGCAATTCCATCTTTCTCCAATCGCGTGCAACTGATACCGGCTGTTATTCGAAGAAGAATGAAGTTCCATATAGCCAACTCGCAATCGCACATCGTGCATGTGAGTACTAACGATCGCTGCTTTGAACTTGTTACCGACATACTGCGTACTGTGTGTATTAAGAAATTAAGGATTTGTGTTTTTAACACACGTGCAGATACAAAAGTATTATTACAAAACTATTAGGACACCTTGTACACAAGGTTGGCGTTCGTGGATGCGTAGCTATAAAGAATACCATTCCTAAGATCACAAAATAAAGTAAAATATCGAAATTGGTCAGTTGAAGAGTGGAAAAATGTTTTATGGACCGACGAATCTAAATTTCAGGTGTTCGGTTGCAAGCGGCGAGCTTATGTTTTTAGAAGACTTGAAGAAAAAATGGTTCCTGATACTGTATCGTACCCATAGTTAAACACGGAGGGCGGTCAATAATGGTCTGGGGATGTATTGGGGCAAATACTGTTGGTGATTTAATAAAAATCGAAGGGATTCTGAAAATGAACAATATTTGTCCATTTTACGTGATCATGCCATACCATCTGGAAGGCGATTAATAGGCCAAAATTTTATTTTCATGCGTGACAACGATCCCAAACACACTGCAAGGGTTTGTAAAGACTATTTGCAACATTTAGAACAGAGTGATGAATACAAAATAATGCACTGGCCCCCTCAATCTCCCGATCTGAACCCATTAGAGAAGATTTGGGATGAATTTGATCGAAAAATCCGTGAAGTGTGTCCAAAGTTTCAAAATGACTTATGGAACAAGCTACAAGATGCATGGAACCAAATAGTACCAGAAACAATAGAAAACCTAATAAAATGCTGAAATTAGTCGGGCAAATAATTAAAAAACTGCGGTGGATATATCGACGAAAAGTAAATTTAACTTTCTTATGCAAAGTTAATGTTATTATTACTATAATGTAAACTGTATATATCTTTCTCAGCTCAATATAACTAACTTTGAAAAAAATTTAAGAAAATACAACCATATATTTAAATATATATTTAAATATAAATTAAATATAAATTAAATTTTAAATATAAATTAAATATAAATTAAATTTTAAATTAAATATATTTAAATATATATTTATAAAATAAATTTAAGAAATTATAACAATTTCCTAATGGTTTTCCAAATTTATTTCATTTTCTGCAAGTGTCCTAAGTTTTGAAGGATGGTGTATGTATGTATGTTTTCCTCGATACTACAGATCTTTCTTATGTAACAATTGAATGTGTTTATTGGTAGTTTCACGTCGATTTTATTTTCTTAAGCTTCGCTCAACGTTGTGATCATTTTCCTTTCTTTGGATTTTATCTTTCATCATCATTTTTCTATTTGAATTTTCTATAAATATGTATTTGGATTTTCTATAAATATATTATGTTTTCTGTATAATATATTTATATGATAAATATATATCACAAGGCCTTCGTCTGCATCTGTGCTGTATAAATAATATGCTTGTAAGAAAAACTTCTACGTCAGATCGATACCAAGCGACGGACGAGAGTTTTGAATCAAATACGGATATTTGTTCGAAGACGAATATTTTGAACACATATATATTTATATACATGTGAACGTGTCTACTGTAAATACTGATCACTCTGATCACTCTGATCTGTATACACACGTGTATTTACGTACACACACCGTAAAATAGGAATATATATATGCACTTCTAATACGTACACAGTCGAAGATGTATAGCGAAATCTCGGCCGACTAATCGCGACTTCCGGTATTATTCCGGCGTTCCCTTTTCCCAGGAAATTGTACGAGCTGATAAATCTCGCCGTACGGCATTATCGGAATATGAGTCCGAAACGTCAAGCGAAACGTCTATTATCACTGAAAACACGAGAACGAGAAGACGATAGGGAAACGAGGATAGCGATATATTCTGATACGTTCGCCGATCGATTAACGCTTCTAGGTAACCACTGTCGCGATCCGCACGATACCTGTCCGTCAAACGGAGCTGGGAACGGGCTGCCTCGGTAAATCATGGACCGAGGGACAGGCGAGAAACCGCGAAAACGGCTACTTACAAGGGAACACACCCAACTGTCAATCACCGATTTTGATGAAATCTCGCTAAAATTAATTAGCTTTTCGAAGAAAAGGTATTTGACGCGGATTTTCTTTTTTTTATTATTGGCAATCGTCCATGTCGAAGGGCTGTTCAACTACCCTCAAAGTTGGGACTCTGGAATTTATTTGATTTATTTTACTGTTATTTTTTCACTTTTAATTTATTTTACAAGGTAATTTTTAAATATCTCGGAAATTACCGAGGATACAGTTTCAGTGTAAATCGACGAAATTAGTGTTTCTTTTTAACGACGAATTTTACGGCGTACACTATTTTGCGAAAAAAACATTTTTTAAAACAATATATCAGGAAAATTTTTTATAATTTTTTATATGTAATATATAAGTATTTAATATATAAGTATATTATAGTATAAATATTTAATATATAAGTATAATATATTTTTATGTATAATATATAAATTTTTTAAATAATTTTTTATATATTCTATATATTTTTATATATTTTATAATTTTTTATAATTACAAATATTATTTATAATTTATCAGTTTTCCCAAGTAAATGTTAATACATTTTCTTGAATATTTGTTTATGAAAATTATCTATATTATTTATATTAATTCACATTAATACATTAAATTTTCACATCAATTATCTAACTATCTATATAAAATTAATTATATATCGAAATGCAAATTACAGATTCTTGCATTACAAAAATAACAAATTCATTGTTTTCAAAACTCTCTCGCTGAACTTGAATCGTTCCTTGTTCGTAAATATGTTGTAGTTCTGAGATAGCTGATTTCACTGTCCAACACTTACTGTTTTTAAACAGACACGGTCGATCGTGCAATGTAATCTTCACAGTAGTGGTACTCGATATAAAAGTGATATAAACATAAATGTTTTTTACACCACGAGCATTTCAAGGCAACAACTTTATCACAGTCAAAACAGTAAAATGCAAATATTTTTTATAATATATAATATTATAATATATAATATATAATATATAATATTATTATAATATTTATAATAAATAAATTGCAAATATGTTTTATAATATTATATATAATATTATTATAAAATTTATAATATATATAATATTATTATAATATTTATTATATAGTATTATAAAACAGATTCGCAATTTATTATGTAATATTTATATATAATAATTATATAATATATGTAATATTATTATTATAATATATATAATAGTATAATAATATTTAATATAATATTTATTATATACACAATGTTTTATTAGAATATTATGTAATATAATATATATAATATATGCAATATTATTATTATATATAATATATAATATTATTATAATAGTATAACAATATTATATAATATTTATTATATACATAATGTTATAATAATATATAATATTATATATATATATAATGATGGGTTTCTCCTTCTTTGAAACGACGAAAATGCGGTGACGAAGTGGGTGGGGTGGGGTGGGGGGAAGGAGAATGAAAACGTGAGGGGGAAAGAAAGCGCGGAGATGAGAAGGGGATGGACGCGACTGCTTAATTTAACGACAATGAATTCGTTGTCCCGGCGCGAATGTCTCGGCGAGCGGGAAATAAAGTCGAGTTTCGTTCCGGCTCCGTAAACCGCCGCTGTCCCCCCGGACTTTTCCTTTATAATACACGGCGCGCCGTTCCGTTTCTGTCTCGCCTGGCCTCGCCATACCGAATCATACCGAAAGTAAATCGCGACGCGTGTGGAACTGCCGGTTCTTCGTCGCGACCGACAGAGAGAGAGAGAGAGAGAGAGAGAGAGAGAGAGAGGGAGAGAGAGTCGCTCCTTGCTGTTTTGCTTACGCAAGAATTCTCTATTCTTGGATTTACATTCCTTTGGACAGCCCGATTTCCTCGCGAGCTTAGAGATGCTCACACACACACACGCACAGTTGCTCGCATGTCGTATCGGAGCTACGGTGATTCTTCTTTTGTTTGATCTCGTGGATCGTGAGATTGGAAAGTACGAGGCATCGAACGGAGAGCCTCGTAAAGAGAAGAGCGACGTTTGAGGACACTTTCGGTAATTGAGGGGACGAGCGTGCGAGTTACATCGCTGTTGTTAGCGTAATTAAGGGGACGCGAAGGCGTGATGCCGGTTAAGGGTTCATGGCCGATCGATGGGGGCTGAGTGTTATTTTAGTATTAATTTGATAAACGCGGATGTAGCTTTTTGCTCATACGACGATCTTTCCACTCGTCCACCCGTAATCCTGGATCTTTCTTTTTTTCCCCGAAGCGCACTTATTCCGCATAAACGTGTGCCTTGCTTTCAAAGTCCGCGTAGATTAGATGTTTACACATTTTTGGAAAATTTAATATCTACAGTAGAATACATTTTAGAATGTTCAGAGAATGAAACGTGATTCCATTTGAGTCTCAATTTTCCGACACAAAAATGCATAAATATTAATCAGATGAAATATTATAAAAGAAGATTAACCCTCGCGTAGCCGACACCGGGTCACCGTTGACCCAGAACTTGCGTGTAGCGAAGAAGGAAAATATTTCAAAGACAGATATTTTTGGAAATTTTGGCTGAAGCGTTATATAAAAATAATATAAATGTTATTAGGTAACATTCTGTATCAAAAAGTTAGGTGTAAAGCAAGTATAGCAAAAATTCAGTTACGGGTTAAAAGTGACCCGTAGTGTCGGCTCGCCGCGTCGGTCATTTAAGTCGGTTATCCAAAGGTTAAATATATATATATATATATAAATTTAAATATAAATATTTATTTAATTCTGATACATATATAAAAATATTATATTTAATATAATATTTAATAATTAATATTTAATATATAATATATATTATTTTATAATATATAATATTTTTAATATTTAAAAATTTATATTTATAAATATTTTATATTTATAATATTTAATATTTAATATAATATTTAATACAATGGAAAACACTGAAGTATTTTAACTATATGTATATAATTATAGTCTGCAATCTTGAAGCAAATTTTATTTTCAACGATCGTCACGGTTTTACAGAAAATGCTACGCCGCTACGAACTTTTACATTCATACCACCGTATTATCATTGTGCAGGAAGAAGAGAGTCGTTTCTCACAGTTGCTCAAAAATTTCCAAAATTCAATCGTATGTCTGATACTCCTATCCCGCGGGGAACCGCAAATATTGACGCGGAATTGAAGTGTACCGTTTCCGCGTCTCTCGACGCGAGTTTGTCGCGCTGGATATTTTCTTTCAACTACCGTTGGAAAAAAATTAAGCGTATAGAATAACGTTCGGTAATTGAGTCAGCTCCTCCGCGCGATGTTCCAGTAACTTTGTTAAGAGGAAGTGTTTGCCAACACAGTTCGTACCGTTGGCTCGAATTTTTTTCTTTTCAATCCCGTCGGTTACAAAGGATCTTCATTTTCGAACCCACATACGTTCGATTAAAATGAAAATCGAATCGCAGCTCGAAGATAAGTGAATGACGATACGGCGAGAATTTTTTCTTTTTTTAACATATACGATTCGTATACAAAATCGATTTATGCAAAGTCTCAAAGGCGAGCGAGTAGTGGATGATCGTCCATAGTCAGACACAGCTGACGCACCGTGTTTGTTTGCATCTTCTAGTACCTATTTACGAATATACAGGGTGTTTCGTAACTTGTGGGACCCACTTCGGTAGTTGATTGTACGCTTAAAAATAATTAAAAAAAAGTCATATAAATATATATGTTCTATCTGTCTTCGTTTATGAGATATAATGAATTTTATAAACAGAGCAAACTCTAGTAAGCTAGTTTTATCAGGAATGGTATATTCAATTTTCATAATAATCATAATTGGGACGAAGAAAATCCACACGTTATTGTGCATTCAAGACATCAATACCAGTTTAGTTTAAACGTATGGGCAAGAATAATTGATAAATTTTTAATTGAACTTTTTTCTCTTGAAGAAAAACTAACAGACACAAAGTACGTTGATTTCTTGAGCACGCGTTTACACGAAATATTAGAGGAAGTTCCAGTCGATATTAGACTTGGTATGCGGTTTATGCATGATGGAACTCCGCCGCATTTTCGCCGAGTGGCTAGGCAATTTTTAAATCGACACTTTGCAAATAAATGGATTGGTCGTGGAGATCCTATTGCATGGCCTGCTCGTTCTCCGGATTTCAAATCCATTAGATTTTCATTTGTGGGGACATTTAAAATCTGTTGTATACGCAACATCGATTGAAAATGCTGAAATACTACGAAATAGTATAGAGCAAGGCTTCCGACAAATTCGAAAAATACTAGGAATGATAGGAGAGAGTAACCAGATGAATGACAAGACGCGTGTAAGCTTGTCTTCAAATGCAAGATGGTCATTTCGAGCATCTTTTGTAAAAAGTAATTAAGACAGAAAATATGCCCATAATATTTTAAGAAGAAAGAAAAATCAACATAAAAAAAATTATTATGTAATATTTAATATAATTAATATTATAATTAATTTAATATTATAATTAATTTAAATTAATAATTATTTAATTATACAAAATTATATAATATAATAATTTAAATTAAAAGAAATTAGTTCAATAATTTCACTTTTTGACCACACTTTTTTTATCATTCGTTATTCTGCTCGCAGGATTTCGAAATCGTTTCGAATTCTACGAGCAACTCTCCGAGAGCAGTATAATATCGTGTCCATTTGCGAGCAGGTTTAATCTACCTTCAAGTAGTACGATCAACGAACGCCACGGCGGCTCGGCTCCTCCGCGTTCTCTCGACGACCTCGGAGGAAGATAACCGGCTCGCGTCCTGGATTGCCTCGGTTCCCCCAGAAATATTTCCTTCAGACACGCGGAGCCTGGAATTTCCAGTAGGAACATCAGGCCGAATTTCCCGCGTACGTACTTAGCGTATAGGCAGGAGGTGACGTGTAAGTGGTGTGCGCCCGAAGGGATTAATATTAAGGGCGCATTTCGACGTCCCTTAGCTCTCGGTCCAACCCCCATCGACGGCACCGCCCGGCTGTGACCCGATTTTCCTCGATAACAGCGCCTGTGCACCGGCGTCTACATAATTCACGCGTCGGATGAAGCAGCCCCGTCGTTTTCGGCCAATACAATCCAGCTTGACACTTTAATCCACCGCGACCCTACGAATGCACTTTGTCCGTACGTACGTACGTATGTATGTATTTGACTTGGTAATTCGCGACCCTACTTGCTACTTCCGCTGCCCCTCCGCCGCCTCGTTCCTCGAGGAACGCGCGTTGTATCTCGCCGAAATACAACTCGCCACGTTTTTTAATCCTTTCGGTGCGGCAGACTCTGATACGTTTACGCATACGACAGCGTCAAATGAAATTTTGTCGTCAGAAATTATATTGAAATAATCAAAACAATGAACTGCACCGTGGTAAATCGATATTAATTATTTGTTCGTATTCTGTGTTGAATTGTTGAACCGGCGCGCGTACTGAAAACTTAACAGTACAACTTTAAACTTTATTTCATATTAACCTAAAATACTGCAAGACCGACCTTAAAAAAAAAAAAAATTTTCTTTTGTATTGTATTCTACTTATCACGAAGGTAAATTTTTTTTTTTTTTAATTGTATTCTACTTATTACGAAGGTAAAATGTTTTTTTGCATTGTATTTTACTCATCACGAAGGTAAAATTTTTTTTGCATTGTATTCTACTCATCACGAAGATAAAATTTTTTTTTGCATTGTATTCTACTCATCGCGAAGGTAAAATTTTTTTTGCATTGTATTCTACTCATCGCGAAGATAAAATTTTTTTTTGCATTGTATTCTACTCATCACGAAGGTAAATTTTTTTTTTAATTGTATTCTACTTATTACGAAGGTAAAATGTTTTTTTGCATTGTATTCTACTCATCATGAAGATAAAATTTTTTTTTTGCATTGTATTCTACTCGTCACGAAAATAAAATTTTTTTTTTGCATTGTATTCTACTCATCGCGAAGGTAAAATTTTTTTTTTTCATTTTATTCTACTCATCACGAAGGTAAAACGTTTTTTTCTTGCATTGTATTCTACTTATCACGAAGGTAAAATGTTTTTCTGCATTGTATTCTATTCATCACGAAGGTAAATTTTTTTTTTCTTGCATTATATTCTACTCATCACGAAGGTAAAATGTTTTTTTTCATTGTATTCTATTCATCACGAAGATAAAATTTTTCCAGGCAACTATTGGTCGCAACCTAATAATTTCTTTGAAAAATGGCAATGAAGTTTATTCTATACTACGTAATGTTTCTATTTCGAATAACGTTAACAGTTAGTTTTATCATTTGACTATTCAGACACACTGATTCTACAACCTGTTGTAGCCTAATACGAAAATTAAAATAGACATCCACGCATCCAGACCCATAGAATCGTTGTTAGCACGCATGCGTCCACAGTGTTAAAAGATCAAGAAACGTTTTTGCCATTTTTCAAGCTCATTATGGTTTCTTATGGTCTCTGGTAAAGTTTTCCCTTTATGACGTAGAGTAGAACACAACGTAAAAAAAGAAAAAAGGACTTTTGATCTTGAAATTCAAGATCACGATCAATTTTACAGGTTTTTTACATGTACATTTCCATCAAATCGAACGTAGCCACGGACAAACTATTCTTTACTACCCTGTACATGAGTTAAACGCCCTATAGATGCCAACAGTATGTCGAAAGAAAATTTTTAAAAGCGTCAACAGCGGCCGAAAGACCAATATCAGTTTCGCACTTTGGAAATCAATTTGTACTTGAAGCGTGTGCGCGACTCGCGGCAACTCGATTATGCTCGTGACGAGAAAATGTGTTGAGTGAATGTCGCTGTTTCGCCACGATAAGGAACGGTCCGAAACGGACAGCTAAGTAATCGAACGTCCGGCGTTATTAATTTCCGATGTGTGACGCGGGTCCAATTTGTTTCACAAAACCGTCAGCGAATTTGGCGATTTACAATGAGCAGGGTGCAATCGCGTCTCGTGTCCCGATTAAAAACGAATCGGACAATTTCGTTAATCTGTTTCGTTCTCCATGACAAACAGGTCATCGAGCGTCATCGATTGCAGATTGCGCGAAACATTTCGCTGTCAGTTCGATTTAATATTCTCGTTTGACAGTTTCGCGATACAGTAAAAAGAAAAAAAAAAGAGAAAATAAAATAAAGTGGATACGAAATGCAGTGTAACGCGCGATAAGGAGGAACGGTTCGTTCGATTACGATGCCCGGACGAGATTAAAACGCGGCGTCGATAGCCGAGAGAGGCGATATCGGAAAGTCGTCGCGATAAGTATAAAACTGATATGATTAAAATAAAATCGATTTCGGTACACCTTTGAAATTTCAATGATCTTTACCCAGTTAAAGCACTGCTTTCTCTCGGGTAAAATTTTGATAAACTTGACTCGTTCGAACGAATTACCGGGTACATCGGTTCCATTTTTCGTGAAACTTCACTTTTCCAGCAAACGATGCTTTGTTTGACTAGCAGAGGACGTTCCCTCGGGAATAACTTCATATGTTTGAACGAACGGTAATCGATAACATCGAGGGCTGATGGATTTGGTTAGCAAGGCAGAGTTTCTTTTTTCCGCTCGATTTTCCCTCGATCCTCGATCATTGTTGTTTCTCCCTCCTTTCTCGAATTCCTCCCCCTCCCCCCCACCCTCTTGACAGAAATAAACGTCGAGGCAAACGTCAATGCGCCGACGTCTGATTACCAGGCGAATGAATTTTACAAATCGAGTTGCGAAAATATCGCGGAATTTCAGCGGAACGCCGCGGAAACTTTTCTGGTTCGGCCGGATTGGAGGCTGGCAGGCCTCGTTAACTCTAATGAAACGAACTTCTTTTCTATGCGCATATAAAACGATTATCGAACACCCGCGCTACATGTATACGCGAACGTGGACCACGCGCTAGAGTACGTACGCTATAGCGTTCACCATCGTGGTAACTTCCGAGGTAAAGAGGCTCGTTTGTTATTCGTTGAAATTACACGCAGCGACGAGGACTCGTTGCGTTTTACTTTTCCATTTATTGTTATTTTGAAGTTCGAGCCTGAACATTTAGGGCTAATATTACGCTTGTTCGTAAGCACGAAACTTTCACCCTGGAACAGCTTTTCACCCGGAATTGCTCAAAGTACTAAAATACATATTCATCTGCATACGTGAGATAACTACTTCGGAAACAAGAACTATAATGGAGATATGTACATATGTAACGCAACGTATTTCCTCTCTTTTCTCGTCGTTTCTCTCCCTCTCTCTCTCTCCCTCTCTCTCTCTCCCTCTCTCTCTCTTTCTCTCTCTCTCGCTCTTTTTTTTTAAATAATTTTTCAATCATTCGCCGGACAATTTGCACGCTCACGACAGAAACGAGCCTGCAAATTATTTCCTGCGAATATTCAGAAACCTTTTCACGCAATTTTTCGGTGGCGGAATTTTTCCATTTACCTCGTTAAAAATTAATTACATTCCAGGGTCTGTATTTCGTTCGAGGAAAAGTGCACCACCAGACGGGCATAAGGAAAGAACGGCGGGGGTGGACCTGCTTTTTCCCTGCCTTTGAGTAACGCCGACCACGTGACCGTGAGTAACTATGCGAACCACCAAAGTTAATTAAACGACTTATCATCACTTTTATCGCGCGAATAAACACCCAGAAGGAAACGATCAAGCGACAAAATTTCGCGACGAAATCGACTCCTTTCCGCGCGTCGTCGTAACATGCAAATGTCTTCTTTTTTCCTTTTTTTTTCTCACGACGCGCGAAGCCGATACTTAACATTCCACTCCAAGCACTACTTCCTTAAGGACTGCTTTAGAAAGTCCTTTTCAGCTATTTTAGTCCTTTCTTCGTGTTTTTTCTTTCCTTTTTTTTTTTTTTTTTTCATACTGGGGAGACAGAAAGGAGGAGAGAGAAGAAAAGAAAAAGGAAGTGGAGGGACAGGCGAGCAGGGTCAGGGAGGACAGAGGTGGAATCGAGGCCGAGATGAAGAGGGTTGAAATATCGTCTGTACCGTTCGCCACGTGGTACGTTTCCTCGTAGCGAGAAATCTTAACTCTCTTTCTCTCTCTCTCTCTTTCTCTCTCTCGTCCTGTGCAGATAGAAGTTTCCATTAAAACCTTCTTAGGCGCTCTTAATGAAGTTTATCACGATGAAGTTGCTCGCTCTTTGGAAACGGGATATAATTTATGTTTCATTCTCGTCTCAATTAAGAGTTTCCCGAAACGGCGTTCCCTGTAACGTATCGCTCAAGCATTTTGTCGCGCGTGTCATTCAACGAGTCCCTGCACTCCCGTCTATCGAAGTTTCCCGAAAAACACGAGTTCCCCTCCCCCTTGAAACAGCATTCGCGATTTATGTGCCGCGGAAGAATGTGTTTGACCCAGGATAAAATCAGTGTTCGATCTCTTGTCCTTCACGAGGTTCGTAGCTAGCCTTGTTAAGGTCACAACGTCGATCATGTACCTTTGCGTATGTCCCTTGGGGTTCGAAGGATCACCCACGGATGTGAGAAAAAAAAAAAAAAGAAATTGACGTGGACTTGATTTTACTGTGTATTGATCCTGGTGGTGCGATTCTTGCTTACGTTAGGAATGTTAACACATTGAGTACCTGCTCCCAGGACTCGCATTTTTGGAGCAAACTTTGTACGATGCATACACGCACCTCTTTAATTCACATTGATAAAATGATTCTTAAATATTACTATATATTTTTTATAGTAATATTTAAGAATCTATTTAGCGTGTATTTTAGATTATTTTTGAATTATTTAATATACGATTGAAATGGTACAAGAGAATGTATAGCATTTAACAAGTGTATCATTTTATTAATATTTACAATTATTAATTATTTTTCATTTTAGAGGTATTTTATTAAATAAAATGAAAATACCTTTAGTAACGTTTCCTGGTGTAGTATGTTAGGAAACAGTTTCCCTACTTCTTGAAAAATTATACAACACTGTAGTATATAATTATATATTATATATAATATTATATAATATAGATTATATTAGGGAAACTTTGTACGATGCATATGTGCACATCTTTAATTCACATTAATAAAATGATTCTTAAATATTACTATATATTTTTTATAGTAATATTTAAGAATTTATTTAGTGTGTATTTTAGATTATTTTTGAATTATTTAATATACGATTGAAATGGTTCAAGAGAATATATAGCATTTAACAAGTGTATCATTTTATTAATATTTACAATTATTAATTATTTTTCATTTTAGAGGTATTTTATTAAATAAAATGAAAATACCTTTAGTAACGTTTCCTGGTGTAGTATGTTAGGAAACAGTTTTCCTACTTCTTGAAAAATTATACAACACTGTAGTATATAATTATATATTATATATAATATTATATAATATAAATTATATTAGGGAAACTTTGTACGATGCATATGTGCACATCTTTAATTCACATTGATAAAATGATTCTTAAATATTGCTATATATTTTTTATAGTAATATTTAAGAATCTATTTAGCGTGTATTTTAGATTATTTTTGAATTATTTAATATACGATTGAAATGGTTCAAGAGAATGTATAGCATTTAACAAGTGTATCATTTTATTAATATTTACAATTATTAATTATTTTTCATTTTAGAGGTATTTTATTAAATAAAATGAAAATACCTTCAGTAACATTTCCTGGTGTAGTATGTTAGGAAACAATTTCCCTACTTCTTGAAAAATTATACAACACTGTAGTATATAATTATATATTATATATAATATTATATAATATAGATTATATTAGGGAAACTTTGTACGATGCATATGTGCACATCTTTAATTCACATTGATAAAATATTCTTAAATATTATTATATATTTGTTATAGTAATATTTAAGAATCTATTTATTATGTATTTTAGATTTTAACTATCATTCATTTTACATTTATATTAACACATTGAGGACGGTAGGCTCTGGTAAACAATATAGCCTAGTATTTTCTCGCATCTTTTGAATTATTTAATACATGATTGTAAGGGTTTCAAGAGAATGTATAGCATTTAACAAGTGTACCATTTTATTAATAATTACAATTATTAATTATTTTTCATTTTAGAGGTATTTTATTAAATAAAATGAAAATACCTTTAGTGACGTTTCTTGGTGTGGTCAGGAAACAATTTCTCTACTTCTTGAAAAATTATATAACATTATAATATTTAATTATATATTATATAATATAAATTACATATAACGTTGTCTCGGTCGTATCCTTTACAACGCAAAAGCGTTCCCCGTCCGCAACGTTGAAACACGGAAAACGAAAGTTCTCGTTTCTCATTTGCAACAGTTGAAAGACGCGAATTAGTGTCTCCCGTTCACAATATGTTAAACAATGACTGATCCGAACTAACTGACTCTTCCCTTGTAACATTGTTTACTCTTTTCGAGGCACTCTGAGAAATTGTAGAGTGGGAGATGTGCTACGGCCAATCGAAGAAATGTGAAGGAAATTGAATGTTCCCAAATTTTCCCATCGTCGCTCATGAGAATGACTTTGGTAGGATTTCTGAGAACGATTAACCCTTAAAAAATTATCCCATGGTTTGCACACTTCTTGGAGCACGTGCCAACCGCTATAATGCGGAAAATCTCGTCGCACTTGAAATGGGGCGCGTAGTCGGAATTCTAAGTGACCTCTACTTATGAGTTCTAAATATACAGTGGCGGCCATATACTTACAGTTAACACAATGAAACATTAATGTATTACAATTTTAAGACAAAGAAATGTGTATTTAAATATGTGTCCGCGAAAAATGTGACACTTGAATGTAAAAAACTTTATAATTATTGTAAATTAAGAAAAACTGCTTGTTGTTTATTATATAATATTATATATATATTAATATTATATTATATATACTATTATATAATACTATATATAATATGCGTTATAATCTTGTGAAAAAAAAATATATATATATATACATATATTGATATTCGTTTACTTGTTGTACGTCAACTGTACATAACTGTACGTAAGTATATGGCCGCCATTGTAAGAATGTTTGGACATTCTTAATTTGCCAAGCTGGCTCAGAGCACGTCACAAGTGATACCTTGGTCTTAACTACCCTTAACTCGCGGTTAAAAGAGCGTTTTAATTTCCAACATCGGCCGCGAACGACAACAAGAGTCGGAGAGGAACACCAACCATCGAACTCGAACTCGTCGCGAGACGAAAATCGACGTTGGCCTAGTTTTCACTTCGATCTCTCGCTCGAACGTATAACGCGCGCTCCGGCGAGTCTTGCATTTGGAATGCCAAAGCGAAAAAGAGAGAAAGAGAGAAAGAGAGAGAGGATGGACGATAGAAGCATGTGCGGCGCGTGATGCGCGCCGCGACGAGAGATATGCGAGCCGAGTCGCTCGCCAAGACAAACGTTTTTATTACGAAAAATCAGGATGTGAAACGAAATCTGGGACCGCGCGCAGGCGCTCCGCGAAGACGCTGGTCACTGTACCGAGCCGCGAGGAAGAACTATGCTACGACTATACACGACTATCGTGGAGAGGAGAGGCAACTGGGACGTTCGAAAGAGGGAAAACTTTGTTAAATCGACGCGACGATATCGAGAATATTCACTCGCTAATTAGCCGGATAGCGGCAAGTTTCGTTTTTCATTCCGTTTCTTTCGTCTCTCTCGTCGGCAAGAAAATGTAACTGTTTTAATTGAACCGGTTGGAAGCGGTAAACGGAACGAAAAAGAATGAAAAAGAGAAACACACAGAGAAAGAGAAAGAGAGAGAGAGAGAGAGAGAGAGAAAGATGAAAGAAGAAACTCTGGAAGCAGGGACGTGGAATTTCGTTAAACGAACACAATATTGACTTTGTAATAGCCAATTACGTTACCATTATCCATTCCGCGCGCGGCGCTGCGTGCAGTTCGTCATCGATAAAAACAATTAATATCGCCCGCAACGTAAGAAACGCTACGGGTGGGAGGGCGCGGGGGGGGGGGAGCGATACGTTTTCGTTGAATCGATACGGTGTCGCTAATCACGTAACAACAGTGTCACAACTGTCGTCGTCTGGCTCGCGTGAAATTTAATTCTTATCGATTTGCTCATGCTAATAGAGAAAATTGCAAAGAAAAAGAAAAAAAAAAGAAAAAGAAGGTAAGAAAGCTCGCGTGTAGGATGAAACGAAATGGGGCGGTGAGGGGGTTGAACGATAGGAGGGGTGGAGGGAGCGAGCGAGCGCTAGGCTAGCGCGAGAAAGAGTGTGTAGGAATAGGAAAGTAGGGGTGAGAGACTGGCGGTTTCTCTCCGTCGACTACCCCTCTCTATCTACCCGCGGCCTAGTCAGCGTAGGGTGGCTCTCCTGCCAACCAGCCAGCCAATCCCCACCCCTTGCCTCGTCCCGCCGGTAGCGCCGCCCGTGGCAGCTTTCTCAATCGCTCCGCTCGCGCTGGTTAGTCGGTCTTTGTCTGTCGCGCGCGTCCGGTGGTTGGGGTGTTGTCAGAGAAGGGTGGAGGTGTCAGGCGCCAGTCGCTACGCGGACGTTGAGCTCGTGATCTCCGTGTGTTTCTCGCCGTGAACTCTTTCGTTAGAAGGAGTTTATCGCGTCGCGGAGGCGATCGGTGGACGTTCTCGCCTCGATTCGTTTCGACTCGCTTTCGCGGTGATACACGCGTGCGTTTCTCCTCCTCCCCCTCCTCCTCCACCTCCTCCGCCACCCCCCGCGGATCCGGTGACTGTGACATCGTCGAAGAAGCCGGAGTCTCGGTGAGCCTCGATCCCGATCGTTGGCCCCCCCCCCCTCTCCTCCCTCTCCACCCTCGAGGATCAACGCGACGCGATCGTGCGACGCAAAAAACGAGTGTCCAAGTTACGCGAGGAGCAAGTTACGTCGACGTTTCGTGCGTTTCAAACGGTTTTCGGTTGCTGTGATTTGCTTTGCCACTCGGGAGGATACTCTACGGAGGTGTACCACTACGTGCAGCTGCGGGACTATAACGGATATCGACAGTGATTCGACGCAGCGATGAGGGAGACGGAGTCGTGACGATTTCGATGGTAAGTGGATCAGTGTATACATGCACCATCGTCCCGTGGATTCGTATACGAGGAAATCGGATTTCCGGTTGTACGGTGGGTTATTAACCCATGGGCGCGATAACCGCCGCTGCCTTTCGCCGTTCTCCGTTTTCCACCCGCTAATGTTTGTCCAACACTCGGTCCGTGTGGAATTTCGATTCCAACGATCGTGCCTCGCGAGTCTTATCGCAGGGCCTAACTTTATGGAAATTCGACGGGGATTCGTCGGGGTTCAGCGTCGTCTGTTAAGTACTCCTTTTCAGAGTAAAACTGTCGCTAATTGCTCTCGCAAATGGATACGCTCAACTGTTTGAGATCAACAACAAAAAAANAAAAAAAAAAAAAAAAAAAATGGTGAGAGAAAGAAATGGAGATGTACGTTTACAATGTTATCTATTGTTATTGTCCGCGTACTCGGCCCGTGTTTATAATTTTTCTGCAGCTCGCCAATAAAAACCAACACTTCGTAAACATTGTGAACTGAGTGTTTTGTGGAATTCCGTGGTGCATAGTGGGGTGGATTTTTCCTTGGGTCGTTCGCAACGAAACGATTCTTCCGTCGAACTTGAGAACTTCTCCGCTTTCGCACCGACTGATTTTACGATTCTAACTATAAATTATAAAACGACGGCATCGACTGTTGTTGCGGATCACATCGAGCAATTATACAAGATGGAGAAGATTTCGACGAGTCGTCTTCCCAGCGACGCACTCCATTTCCCCTTTTCCCCTTTCCTCCGGAATATCAATCGAGAACTCGGATTTTCAACTAACTGTTTTTCTCTTTGAAACTCTTCACTTTCGTCGCGTGTCAGGTCATTGACCAGTCTTCCCCGGATGACGACCGAGTCATCGACCACTGAACTCGGTCCATGGCGGAAGATGGTCCCCGGACGAATAGAGAATTCCCGGTTGGAGTCGTTAATGGGCGAAGCCTCGTCGTCTTCTTCCCCTTTCCTCGCCGATGAACGCCGATAATCGAAAATCGGATAAACTGTCCGGGACTCTGCCGGGACCCGTCCCTTTCAAACGTATCCGTTCGGCGTCTACGAAGTTTCGCCGTCTCGAAAGTTAAAAAAGGATGGGACGAGTCCGGGGGTGGTCGAGGCGATGGACGAGCAAATAAACGAGGGCTCGACAACGAGCGGATTTGTCATAAAAGTCGAAAGGAGTTATCGACCATGTCCTGTCTCGATTTTTCGGTGGTTGGAAGGAGGGGCGGGGGGGAAGAGGGTGAAGGCGATAATAAATACAACTTCTCCATACGGTGAAACGGTGCGGTGGCGAGAGAGACCTTCTTGTTTCTTTCTTTTTCTTTTTCTTTTTCTTTTTTTTTCGTTGTCCGCTTGTTTACTTTTCCTTTCCGTGTCACGCCGCGCGAGTCTCGCGTGACGAAGTGGCTCGTTGCCGATTCACACGCCCGTGTAAACTCACTGCTCGGCGACAAACACCCGGTTGCCCGGTTTCTATCGGTTCATCTATTTTTACGACGCGTTTTCATTCGCGTTAAAACGCGAATTTCGCCGATTACGCACGACAGAAAAAAAGAGAGAGAAAAAGAGATAGATAGAGGGAGAGAGAGAAAAAAAGAGAAAGGATGTATCGCGCGATGTATATCCGTTTGGCGCATCTGCCTGACAAAAATATCGCGAAACGTCAAGTCCGACGTTTTCGGGTGGAAACGTGGCCATGAGGTATCGCGCGGTTTTTCAACGTTGTATTAAATGATAGCGAGGCACGGGAACGATGCCCGGGATTCGGCGGTACTTTTTGCCTTTCTCATCGCGTTTCTCTGCCGAAAAACCGAGCATAAATAATTGCAAACGGAACGTCGTCTCGTGCGCCGCGAGTTCGCTTTGAAACGCATTTGTTCGCGAATCCATGAAACGAGGGGGAAATTAATAATTTGACATGACCTCGCGAATCCCCGCCACGAACGAAGCGGAACGTTATACTTAAAACGCGCGTTGTATTTCGCGTGCGCGCGTGGATATAAATTAAGGGCTGATTAATTATTCCCGCAAGAGACGATAAATTTCTGAAAACCGGTTGCCGGCGGTCGAATGAAACCGGTTGCCGCGGAACTACAACGAGATGCTATTATGTAATTTCGCGTTATTTTCACGCACGCGGTGTCGCCGTTTCCGCCACCGGAATCTCTTAACGCCGAACTGTAAATCTGCAGTCGTCCGACGCGCATTAATCCGCCGTATGCGATATTTCATTCGTGAATCGCCTGCGAGAAAAATCACGTCGCGCGTGTACTTGCGTGTACAACCTGTAAAGTTTTTTTCTACGCCTAAAGTGTGAAACAAAAAGGGGTTCATAATTTTTACGACACTGAAAACACGAAGGAAAAATCCTGATGGAAAAAAACGGGTGGAAAGGTTGTGAACGATTTTTCGTTTCGGCCTGTGAAGAATTTAGAACGCATCCGGTGAATCTTGAACGACCGTAATCCTTTAATACACGAAGGTGTCAAGCATGAACAGAAATGGAAGGAGGATACCTCCTTTAATCAGGGAAAGAAAAAAATTGCAAGGTACGATAGCTCTCGAAACGAAGAAATTCGTTTCTTCAACAAAATGTTTGAAGCTGTCAATTTTTCGATCCATGTTTGTTACAACTTTTTTTTTTCACATTGTCTATGTTGGAAGTTACGCGCCATTTTCTTCCATTCACCCTGCGGGATCACCGGGGTCAGTTTCCAATCGACGGCTCTCAGATGGAGAAGAGTAAGAATCTTAATAGCTTAACGTTTGTTCTATTCGGCATCTATCAGGCGAAAACTGCATCGTCGTTGTCCAAGTATTCGGCTCATCCTCTCTCTCTCTCTCTCTCTCTCTCTCTCAATCCGGTGGATACGCCAGCGCCGTTGCTTGTTGCAAGCTCACGTTCCATCGTAAACTTCATCTCCGCAAATAGTCGTTCGGCGGTGGCCAAAACGCGAGCAAATAACGTTGTTAAGTATGCGGAGCATCTAGGATTTCGGCGCATAGCAAGTTGCATTACGTGCACGCGCGCGCGTGCGAGCAAATAAATCGTATTCTAAATCCTGTTTGTGGACGGAGTAAGTAAGAGTTTTTGGAATTCTACGAAGCAACGTTGCTTGCATCGTTTGGTTCCGCGTAGAGGCGAGTCAGCCGATGCGTAGAAAAAAG
Organism: Frieseomelitta varia; assembly: GCF_011392965.1. Classification (NCBI taxonomy): domain Eukaryota; kingdom Metazoa; phylum Arthropoda; class Insecta; order Hymenoptera; family Apidae; genus Frieseomelitta; species Frieseomelitta varia. Next base: position 28,119 of record NW_025110070.1, on the reverse strand, counting down.
GTCAGAAAATTGGCCGGAAGGGGCAGCGTCACTGGCAGCAGGTGACGGGTAACGCAGTTTGTTTCCGGTATCGAACAATCGAAGCGAGGCGCAACGCGCGTGACGACTGTACAAAGGCAGATGCAATTTGACGCATTGTGACGCCGTATGCTCACGAAACGAGCGCGCACCGTATATTTAGCGCTTGGCGCAGGACGCGGCGTAGACTGTGCGACAGAGACGCGCGTCCATTTTCATTTCCACTTGTATCGGTTTATCTCTCGATGCTTGTGATTAATGAGATCAAACAGTGGACGCTGTTCCCGCCATTGCTGACTCTTCGGTCGACCGAAAGGGTACGGACCAAGGCTCGTTTCCGCCCGCGACGAATGCCGACGAGTCAGCCGAACCTTCCTCGTTTCGCGGATGTGTTTCATTGTCGTTGCTCGCTCGACTCGAAACTCGCGCCCGGCGATCGCACACGACGCTCATTGTCGCGCGCTCATTGTCGCGGACGCGTGCAGACCTGTCTCGGCCATTCTCGATTTTTCTTTGTCCCCTCGACACGTGCGGAACGAGCCGACTGCAAAGACTCGTGTGACCCCTAATTTTCTCCCTTCCTGCTACTCCCTTCTTGTTCAGAGTCGTTCAGTTCGTCGGTAGTTTCTTCTTAAGGTGGTATTCTGGTAATCCGGCTTGAAAAAAATCGACTCTTTTTGGAATTCTTTTCTAGGGAGACCATGATACGTCTCGGTATGTGGAAATTATAGCCTTAGGTAAAGGGTTGACACGGTTCCGGTCCATCTGGTTATTTGAAACTAAAAAACCAAAATGCATCTTAATTAGCTTATGTATGGCTATCGCATGAACCACGGAAACAGCGAAATTTCGAAAATTAAAAACAAATGGCGGTATTTCGAAGTTAAAATATCGATTTTTCTTGTGCTTTTTGTCCTTTGGGTGGTAAAAAAAAAATAGAAAAAAACATCAGATTTTGAAATCCGTGGTTTATGCGATAAAGGTATATCCGGTGAAGATCTCCTCTAAATTTGAAGTCAATCGGTCAACCAAAACGTGAGATAAAACCCGTCATTTTAAATATTTGCGCTAGTAACTGGTTCGCGGACCATAACGAGTGACCAAACCGTATACAATAATTCGTCCTCTTTTTGATTTGATCGGTACATCACTGCATAGAAATTACTAAGAAGTAATAAATTTAATATTTGTTTTGTCTGGCTTATATTTCGATATATTTAAAACTGAGAAAATATTGCAATTTTGGACTAAATATTCTTGACGTGCGTTGTAGATTGCAGACGAAATGTTGCATGCCCTGGAATTTATATGTTTAACTGGATACAATTCAATGGCTTTTTCAATACGTCAATTTCCCATTATTCTTTTTATATAACAAAAATGAATTCAAACAAATAATATCTACAAGATGAATCTCCCAGTATATACACAGAAATTTTATACGTATCCAGATTGAGTTTCACAGACAAAGAAAATATTTCGAAATGATGTGAAAAGTATCAGTCGAGTTTAATCTCCAGATATTCTAAAATGTTACCAAATTTTAAAAATACGTTTCATTTAAGAAATTTAATTTAAATAACGAATTATAATTTTAACTTTTCTCGCATAACGAGTATATTCACATCTAGCAAAATTTGGCTGCGGGTTCTGTGTGTAAAATATTGCGTACAGATTTGAGTATGTTGCTCACGGTGGAAATGAACGGAAATATGCAGGAATTACAGTATTATATGAAATATTACATTATACTATATTATAATATATTGTAATTATATTATATTTATATTATACTATAGTATAGAATAATATTATAATATAGTATAATATAGATGAAATATTACATTATACTATATTATAATATATTGTAATTATATTACATTTATATTATACTATAGTATAGAATAATATTACAATATAGTAT
>NW_025110070.1:0-25926 GCF_011392965.1 Frieseomelitta varia | reverse complement strand
TGAAATATAACATTATACTATATTATAATATATTGTAATTATATTACATTTATATTATACTATAGTATAGAATAATATTACAATATAATATAATATAGAATTATATTATAATACAGTATATTTAATAAATTATATTTAATATAATATATATTTAACGATATCGTACGAAATACAAGCGGCGTAAAAATGTACCGAAACTTGGAGTTGGCCAGCGTTCTGACCAGAATCAATAAATTTACAAACACTCTTTATTTTCCACAGAAAGTTTAGTCTTCAGGCAACAAGCTTGAAGAGATTAAACGTTTTACACTTTGAGTCTTTAGCGCAGTCTCTAATTAGCATTCACTCGCTAAATTTAGAGAAGTTAGACGGGGGTTAGAGGTTAATAAATCGACGGCGCGATTTCCGGAATTCGTTGTTACGGAGGATAGTTGTTATACTGCCTGGTTATAAAAGAGAATTGCCGCTGTTCGGGAATGCTTCGGTGGCGCTCGAACGGTCAACGGTTGTGTTTCACGACGTCGTTAAGCGCCCCGTGTATTCCCTCTTGCCGGGGAAATTACTTTCGAAGTGAGCTATTCCGTTCGGATTGGCGAAGAATGTTTAAAGAGATCGAGGAAGCGAGTCGCGCCCGATTCAGATTCCCAGCCCACTGTTCCGTCTTCCAACCGGTGGAACGTAGAAATGACAGGATCTTCGAGGGAGCGAGTTTCTATTGCGAGACTCTCGCGCGAGTAATTGGCGCACGGTGTTTCGAAACTGCGACGACGACGATGGAAATCATGCTGCTCGCCAAGATTCCCGCCGTAATGGAAAAACGGAGAGAGAAAGAGGGGGGGGGGGAAGGCTAATTCATTCGATATTAACCGACGTAACGAGATGTCGTGACGAAAACAAACGGGGAAAGGAACTTCTCTCCTCTGCCGACATCTGGGAGTTGCGCATTATCGATTCCCACGGTATCGTTGCTTTCGCCGCGATAAATATCGAGTGTGGCACGCGTTGTGCCTGTTGCCCGTTTTATTAACGACGAACGATCTTCTTTTTTTTCTCTCTCTCTCTCTTTCTCATCTGTATCGAGCTTAGCTCTCGTGTAAAGGGGTGGAAACGAGACGATCGGAGGAACGCGGATGCAAGTGGTAGAAATTACAAGCTGGCTGGAACACGTTAGGGATGTTTGTCGTGCGTTCACGTCGATTGGATGACCAGCCAATCAGGCAATCAGCGGGCATAATTCGACGCGTCGATCACGTCGACGGTTATATCACCGTGCGTTACGTCAAGATGCGTGGATCCACCGTGAATCGGCGGACGAGAGGAAGAGCGAAAGGGGAAGGGAAAGGGGAATAATTACGGATCCTTCGAGCACTCCGTGGTTAACGAGCGCCAACGGTCAGAAACAAAAGCCCGACTTTCTCTCTCTCTCGTGTCTTTATCTCGGACGAGAATGTAAACTCCAGAGAGCACGGCCAACGACCCACTGCCGTGCAACGCGACGCCGCGCTTTAAATGCTTGGGATATAAGCAGAAAAAAGTGGAGACGCGGGCGGGAAGGTCGGGTTAAATTCTCATTTGTACAGCCGAGATACGTGCCGCTCATTTTCGCCGCGGTGGTTTCTTCCCTTTTCTCAAAGTCCATCCTTTCCGCGCGTAATCTACACGCCGCTCTCCGCGACGTTTCGCTCGTGTAAACCAAGCCGGCTTTTGGCCCATTCAGCCGACAATTGTCGCAACTCGCGCGATAAACTCGCGCGCCGCGTCACCGAGGAGGGTGGTAAAAAAACGTAAAAACCGTGAAATTCGAATGTTTATTTGCCATTTTACGTTTCATTTCTGCGGTGGATCACGTTCGCCAACGGTGGATGATTCATCGAACGATTCTTTCGCCGGTTATTATTATCGGTGCCGCGGCATCGCGGGTGTGAATAGTCGAACGGATGCACGTGTCGGTACATAAATCAAACAACGTTACGTGTATATATGTATACATGTAGAGATATGATACAAATAATGTTTATTTAATGAAAATTATGATAATAGAACAACAAATAATTGAACAAGACAAATTACATTAAAACAACACGAATTAACAACTCAAATAAATTCTTTTAACGACACAATTGACACTTTTCAACAGTTCTCTCTGGTCTTTTGTTCTAAAAAAGAAAAACGCTCCATGCTTACGTTGGATTTCTCGCATCACATTCATTATTTTATTATTTCACGACAATTATTCTCAATTATACTACTACAAATATAAATAATAACTCCATTAATAATTTATTTGTTTAAATAATATTATTTTAATATTAATATTATAATATATTTATAATATATTTAATATCATTATTATAATATTATAATAATGATAATAATTAATATTATTATAATATATTTTTCAAAATATTATAAATGTAATATATAATAATATATAACTAAAATATTTAATAATTAATGATGAATATCAAATAACGAATGAATAATTTCTATGGCGGTTACAATATATATATATATGTATGAACATTTTCATGGTGATAATTGAATGTACTAACAATTTTTAAATATTCTATTATTTATGAATAATAAAATTAAATAAAGCTGGCGTTGTTAATTTATAAAAAAACGCACATCTCGACGATTTAATGAACATAGATGGCGCTGATCTAAATTCTTCGGAGGTAGAGGTCGCTACACTATGATTAACTGTAGCGACCTCTACTTCGAAGAATTTAGATCAACGACATCTATGTTCCGTCGAGATGTGTATTTAATATAAACAATAGNTTCATTCGTTATTTCGTTATTTAACTTTCATTTATAGAAATTATTCGTCATTTAACTTCCATTATGTAATCTTCATTAAATTATTAGTAATTGTATATTTTGTGATATTGATAATATTTTTATATAAACAACTAAAATTAATTACGGAGTTATTATTTATTTATAGTATTGTGATATGAATATAAATTATCATAATCACTATATAACAAACAGGCCATTTAAATACAACTAAAATTATAACTACAGATTAATATATTATAATAACCGATATATATATAAAATACCTTCGCGATTACGACGATAATATAAACTCGTCTCTCACGACGATTTAGGAGCACCCTCTTGCCGAGGATTCGAACGACCTTGGCTCGTCGCAAGTTACATCCCCGTAAGCTCACCAAGATTTTCAATATTCGATGCACGTGGATCTTATTTGATGGCAAAGGATTCGGTTCTCCAGCGAAACCTTTGTGAAACCAGACTCGTTTGCTAATGACGAATATCGAATACCTGTCACGTTGTATAACGTTTACCCGCGATCTGTTCCGACAGGGAAGTGTCGTTGGAAACACGTTTCCCGAAGGTCGAATGTTCTTCGTTACCTGACGAGACTTCCGTCCGAGGATCAGCGATTTCGAGCAGCGAGCTTCACTTGCCCGTATATATATATATCTCACGTCCACTTCCGACGACGAATGAGTTATAGATACGTACGTATATTATATACATACGTATATTATATCCGGCTACCTCGATAATGTTCTAAAGGGATTACGCGAAATTGCAGTTTCGGTCATTACCTCGCGAACTTTGCCGATCTATCTGCGCGTTTGACGCCGAAATTAAATTCTCACGATCGCGTTGCTATGTCGTTATGTATTCGATATTTCGGCGACCGCGTGTCGTTGACCTTCTCGCTACTAAAAGGTGACTACGATCGAAGCTCAGGGGAAAAGTAGGACAAAATCGGATAATGTATTCGGCTTTGCAACAAAAAATCGGATGCCAAGAAATTCGCACAAAGTTGAATCACTTGAATTGAACTTTACAAGAAAAGTGTAAGAAAGTGACCAAACTTTTTGGAATTGTTTGGCTCATTTTCAGAAAGTAAAATTTTCCGGAGGTATGCAAATATAGGGGACCGAGTACTCGTTAAAAGATGTACACGTATAAAATATCATGCAGTTGTGAAATTTTCATTTCTTGTTAGTTAAAAAATAGTGAAGATAATTATTTTTAAACAATTTTAACAGACATAAAGTCATTTTATTTGGTCTTATAGTTTAGGAATTTTTATCTTACAAAGAGTTGGAATTACTTTAACGGATATATCTTAATTAATAGAACTCGAAATCAAAGCTTGTACACATCACGCGTGACCATTTGCAACGCATTATACATTGTATCCGGTTCTGCTCCATAGTCAAATACCCGGTTTTACTCCAAATACATTAATTTAGTAAACTTTAAATATTTATAGCTCTAGTATGAGATAGAAGGGTGAAAAAAAAGCATCAGGACTGTAGAATACAAATTCTTCACTTTACAAAATATTGAAACTTTTCGAGTCGAAAATTTTAACCTTGTCCGCACGGAACACTGCGACGTTGTTCACATTGAAATTTGTTACATAATATCGTGGCGTTTACCAGAGTCAAATGTTATGCCATAGTTTGGTTACGTGTCTTATTTTTAAAACACAATGGTCCCCGGTTTTACCGATGACCATAGTCTGATGCTCTACTTGGTTTATAACATGGCGATTGTTATTTCTTTGAAAGGAATTAACTGAGATTTATGAGACGCCTGCTTGCAAATTCTCTAAATGTAAACATCTTCAATTTGACAAACTAATTTATATCGATAAACATAGTTTAAATATTAATTATTCTAAATAGCTAATATTTAGATATTCTTAGATATTCTTAGATTATTAATTATCCTGCGAACTAAATATAGCCTAATCATTGATCATCCAACGAAAATGCGTAAGTATCATCTATGGCGACGATATTGGACTATATATAATATACATATAGGTGTCTCGCATTTTTTCGTATACACTTCGGGAAGTAAAAATAAGACTAAAATGTTATATACGGACTTTCTGTTGTATAACATTTTAGTCTTATTTTTACTTGTAGAATTGCACACTGTCGAAGTGTGTACGAAAAAATGCTGGACACCCTGTATAATATTAGAGTATGTATAATATCAGACTGTATACAATCTATGATATTAGACTATATCAATAATAAACTTTGCGCGACACGTTCCTGGCGGTTGTCGTTATTAAATGTTAACGTAGAAAAAGCGCGTCCAGGTTAGAATTGCTTCGTACCAAGATCGGTAGCGGCCGATCCGCGCGCAGAAAGTTAATTATTCTCGCGGCAATTATTCCTGAATCGGAATATTTGCTGATGGAGTTCGTAATAAAACTCGCGGGGGGAGGGGGGGGGGGGAGGAATTTACAAGTCCGATCGTACGATCCTCCGTACGTAGAGAGTCGATCGGTGGCTGCCGGAACAACCGAGGGTACGTTTTCAACAGTGTTCTCGGTCCTCATCTGTGGCTGGGATGGATCGATAGCAGGGGGGAGGGAGAAATCTAGAGGGAGAGAGAGAGAGAGAGTTTCGATGGGATACCGATGGAAGAAGAGTGACATTTTCGCAGTACGATTATCGGCTCGCCATTCAAAATTCGTGCGCGTATTCTCGCCGGTGCGCCGAGGGGAACCCTCTTACTTAAAATTTAAGTAGGATTTAACTTGGAAATCCTGCCGCTTGATTGGGTGATTGACGGTATAAGTAGGGCTTAAAGTTTCGTCGGAGTCCTGACGGAGGTCAGAATCGGAGGAGCCGGAGGCGGGATCCTCCTGGTCCACCCCTTGCCGCCGCGCGGATCGATTCGTCGGCGATATTCATACACGTGTTGACGTGCTCCACTTTTAATTACGCCGAGTTACAAAGTGTTTTACGCTGAGAGTTTTGTTTGCGCTTTATTGTGCCGGTGACGATCAAAACTCAGGAAATAAGATTGACCGGAAATTCAGTTCCGGATGCTTCGGCGATACAAAGCGGATTTATCGCGGCGCAAATTTGACTTGCGTCCGCTTAATGATATTCTGGTCTGTACGCGATTTCGTTCCGACCTTTCGAAACTCTCTTCTTTTTTTTTTCGCGAATAATAAGCGGGCAATGAAATATATTTATTTATTTGCTCCGATTTTCTTCCTCTTTTTTTCTCTTCGATAATTCGTTGCAAGAAAAGCCAACTCAGGAAATAAGATTGACCGGAAATTCAGTTCGGATGCTTCGGCGATGCAAAGCGGATTTATCGCGGCGCAAATTTGACTCGCGTCCGCTTAATGATATTCTGGTCTGTACGCGATTTCGTTCCGAAACTCTCTTCTTTTTTTTTTCGCGAATAATAAGCGGGCAATGAAATATATTTATTTATTCGCTCCGATTTTCTTCCTCTTTTTTTCTCTTCGATAATTCGTTGCAAGAAAATGTTCGATCGGTAACTAATATTCGCGAATTATTCGTGGACAGCCAGAAAACCGATAGACAGCGATGGCGCAGTTGGTGGCAGTGGAAAAAACGTGGCTGTTAGCGATAAGCGACAATGCTCTCGTTAGCCTCGATTCTTCCCCACGAATTACGTCGTTACGGCCGGGAAATTATGGAAAGCCGATTAGTTTCACAATTATGATTTTTTACTTGTGCGCGCTCGTCCGCCGCGAAACGAGAGGATCGCCACTCTTTACGAGTTTCCTCTCGCCAAAGGCGGGATGTTCTTTACTTGCACAGCCTTTAGTTGCACAACCGGTTCCTCTTCTTGTCTCGCGGTCAACGATACAGATTTTCTTTTTCTCCCCTCGCCATCTAAACGCGCGACCAGATTGTTTCCGGGCCGAGGTCAGGAAATAATTAGCGAAAATTAGCAACACCCCCTAATGGAGGTGTAATGGCCAATAAATATGAAAGTGGTAGCGGCCGAGGGAAAAGCCAATGCTCGGTATGAATATCCAGCCGCGGACCATTCTCTCCGTTATGAATTTATCGTTTCGTTCTTTGGGGAAGTTGGGCTGTGTTGCACAGTTTTCGGTATTTCGGTGTTCATGCACTACTATTTACCGTGTCGAGAGTTCATAAATGATTCACGACTTTCTTTGCGACGGGAGTTGGATAAATTATATATATTTATATTTATATCTATAATTATATATATTTATATTTATATTCGTAATTATATATATTTATATTTATATTCGTAATTATATATATTTATATTTATATCTATAATTATATATATTTATATTTATATCTATAATTACATATATTTATATTTGTAATTATATATATTTATATTTATATTTGTAATTATATATATTTATATTTATATTTGTAATTATATATATTTATATTTATATCTATAATTACATATATTTATATTTATATCTATAATTACATATATTTATATTATATATTATATATTTATATATATTTATATATATTTATATCTATAATTATATATATTATATATATTTATATCTATAATTACATATATTATATATAATATTTATATCTATAATTATATATATTATATATAATATTTATATATATTTATATCTATAATTATATATATTATATATATTTATATCTATAATTACATATATTATATATATTTATATATATTTATATCTATAATTACATATATTTATATTTATATCTATAATTATATATATTTATATTATATTTATATTTATCTTTAACCTTTATATGGATTATTGACGTCGCTGTAACTCCCTCCAATTTTTTAAGGTAATTCGTATTACTCGTTGATATTATTGTTCGAAGACTGTACGTTTCTAATGATGTGGCAGAAATTTTGTCTCAGTTTGGTATGAATTAAATAAAACGTAAACTTCAACTATTAAACTGAAACTGAAAGTCTTTAACTTAAACCTTGGCAGACCGAAAAAAAAGTTGTACCTGAAACGAGCAAACGTTGACGCAGTTTGAGAAAAGAAAGTGCAAAAATTCTATTGGAAAATTTAGAAAGCAATACACTGAGTTGCAAAGAGAGGATAAATTAACGTAATCCTAATCTTTTGCAATCCTAATTTTTTCCTTTTTATTTTGACTTTAAACTGTTATTACGTTCCTCGAAGGAACCTTCGACGTGCATACGTTCCACTGTATCGCCTACCTAAAACAAAGCAGCCCAGAATTTTCCATTTTTCATTTTCTCGAAGCCCTATCCAAGTGTGAAACGTTTCTCGCAACGACAACGAGCTTCTTCGATGGAAAAAGAATATTCATGTTGGAAATGAGAGAGAGAGAGAGAGAGAGAGAGAGAGAGAGAGAGACGCGGTAGGATGCGAGAATTTCGGGGTCGTTAATAAAACAACCGGTGATACTGCACCTTTCCCTGTCGAGACGCGATGTTCTTTGAGAGAGAGAGAGGAGATTTCGGGTAAAGAGCTGCGTCCATCGGACTGCTTTGCAATTTAGAGGAGGTTTGAGCGCAGTGATTTTCATACGGCTGCCTCGAGTAATTTGACGGGGAAGCTTTGAGATGGCCGGACTGTTCAAAGAACCGCTTCACTCCCGGAGACCGGAGCGAAGATGCGGAAAGACACGCGCGGAGTGTGTGCGTGCGTGTGTGTGTGTGTGTGGCTTGGAAAGCGCTCTCTGCGCGCGCCTGGGGTTGCTGGTAGGCTCGATGTGGCGTCGGGGGCGGATGAGGGGGGAGGGGGAGGGTGGCAGACGGCTCGTTGAATCCGGAATATGCATATGCAAATTATTTTTCATCCACCAGTCGAACCACCGGGCTCGAGTGTTTTCAGCAAACACTCGCGCAACTAAAGCCTCGGAGTCGGCCGAGTTGCGTCTTTGGATTAACTTTCTTTCTTCCTTCTTTTTCACTCTCCGTGCATCTCCGCGCCGTTAATTGGATCGCGATAGGATCCGAGACGAAACTCGCGGAGAAAAAAGCCGCGTGTACGTGTGTCTTTAGTTTGACTGTGGCGAGGTTGAATCGATCGTCGCGAGCGTTTGCTGTCTCGATTTGAATATCGAGAGAATCGTTGGCAATCGGAAAAAAAAAAATCAAAAAGAAAGAAGCTCGATTAACACTTTTCGTACTTTGTCTTTGGTTTTCGTCTTTGGCCTTGAATGGAACAACTTGGCACGCGAATGCCACTTTATTAGATGGGGAGCGTAAAATATTTAAATTTCGCCGTGCAACGTAACGAATCGGTGTGTAAGAAACAACTCTTTATAAAATTGTTTAACAATATAACTTTGTATTTGAATAAATAATTTTGTACGAAATATTTCGAAACATATTGCAGTAGCACATGCGTTTGCTAGATTTTTGATTCGATAGATTGAATACGGAACAGGGCTCGTATAATGGACCGACTATAGTTAGTATCAAAGTGTCCTATTGAAATCATCGACACTGATTTCTCCGACAATATTTCATCGACTCTAGATTTGTCCTACAGCGACTTTGCTGTCCGACAACAGTTTTTATCGACAACTGCATATCGCCACAGACGTTGGCCTAAGTTTGCGTTCGTTTATGGTCTTTATTGCTTCTGGTGTATCGAATAGAGTCATAGTCATTCTTCATTGTTAGTGAAAACAGTTAATTATACAAAAATGTCCAGAAAACGATGGTTCTGTTATTGAAGAAGTGATATGATATTATCAACCAGAAATAAAATGTAACCTAACCAATGTCTTGCTGTTATCATTAGAAAAGGAACGATGAACAAATATCATAATAACGCCATCGGTCAGTATCATTGCCGGTTAATACTGTCGTTGGCTAAAATTGTTGTCAATAAGAACTGTTGTCGGGCAAATCTGGAGTCGGTGAAATCTGTGTGATCGATGATTTCAATGTGACCCGTATATATATCGAAAGGGTTAAGAATACTCTTTTAAGACAGGGAGAATAATCGGTCGCTCGTTGTAAAAGTCATCCTCCACCGTAACGATGCTCAAAGCGGTGAAACATCGGGACCAAGCGTCTCGTAAACAGCCGTCAGAAATAGAAGATGACCGAGTCGCAGAGAATTCTGGAATTAATAGTTTCGCGAACGAAACTTTCCGAGCCACGATATCGAATTTTCCGTCGCGGAATAAGCATCCACGTAAGCATGCTTCCGTATTGATGCGCCACGCGTCCCATTACACACACACACACACACACACACACACACACACACAGCGAATTTCCTTTTATTTATTGTTTCCCAGCATTTTGCTCGAGAGTGTAAAGGCAATCCTCTTTTCTCCGGCGTTGTCCCTCGGCAAACCGGATCGTGAGAGTAAATTGCGGCGGTGCCTAAACCTTTCGGGCTACTATCACCGTCCGAAGGTGTTAAGCGAAGTGGCCTTTCGCTCGACGCGATAATGCTCCACACTGTCCCACCGACGAGACTCTCACCAACGAGACGTCGCCTTACTTTTATTAAGACACTTTACCTTTTTTCTTTCTTTTTTTTTTCTTTTTTTAATTTCTCACCCGGAACCTCAGTCTCCATCCGAGATTTCCCTTCCCTCCAATCGGCGTAATGGCCGACGGTTGTCGTTGTTAAGGGGCAACTGGCGCGAATAGGTGTGGCACGGTTCGAGAAAGATTTCTACAGTCTTCTTCTTGCTTCAGAAATGCTTGTTTAAAAATTGCATCAATTGTAGAATAAACTCTTGGTTTCTTAGCTCCTTCGTAACTATATAATTTTCACTCCAAATTAACCCTTTTCGTAGATTGTATTTGCCCATTTGCATTGTAAATTAAACATTTTGCAGATCGTGTACATCAAATTCATTCACCTTGCCAGTCACGTTTTTCTACAAATTTGTTCCCCCAAGCCATCGCGATAAAGATAAATTTCGATGTAGAATTATTACTGTAGAGAGAAAAATTTTATTTTAGTATGTAATAACACTCACTTTATTTCTATTACAAATTTGTTCTTCCATGCCATTGTAACAGAAATAAAACACGATGTTAGAGTTATTGTTATTCCGAAATAAAAATTTTATCGCGCGTATGTAACAATATTTAAACGAGATAACGCGAAACGACACGGAATTAACATAAAATACTCATTTAACGTTAAAAGCATTTATACACACGTTATGTGTATGTATAAATTCGCCTGTTTTTCGGGATAGTTTTCTACACATTCGTACAATAATTACGACAATCTGCAGGAACGATAGCTTCAACAGAATGATTAACAACGTCCATTAGCCAAAATATAATATTTCTCGCGCAGAGTTTAATTTTTGAAGAAGAGAAAAGCATCTTCAATATGGAAATAATAAATTGCGCCCTGTCTGACCAACAACATCACGCACTTTCTTCATTTCGTAGGGGCTCGCGTTTCATGTGCGCTAGCTCGCATGACCGCACAAGCAATTAACGAATAAAATCGCGAAACAGAAGAAAACGAACAGAGGACGACGAAACAAATTACTCGATATTTTATATTCAATTGCTTCACCTTTATATTTCGTATTTCACACAGAAGCGTGTTGCCACACTTTTCAGTCATCCGGATGGTGATTTTGTTTCGCGAAGGAGGGCGAACATGATCCGCGTGGGGGATTAATCCTCGAAGTGGAAAACCCGTGGCGTACAACAGTGCGAATTAATTGGGAAGAAATTGCAAACGAGGCAAGTTGGTTCTTAATGAGTTAAGCTTCTGAAAGCATTGGAAACACTTTGTACAATTTCTGGGAAGATGTTCTCGTGTTTTTCAGGCGAGCAAGACACATTCCGAAGCGACGAAAGAGAGAGAGAGAGAGAGAGAGAGAGAGAGAGTTCGCGAGGTAGTTGGTCGATTCGCGCGCAAAGGAAAATCTTGGCATCGGCACGTTTACTTGCAAATTACGCACTAATTGACCCCGTCGTTTCCTCGGCTGGTTGGAACTGTGGCTCTCTCGCGTTGCGCGTATCGACGCTTAATTGTGCAGCGGCCAAGCTCATTTATCGACGCGACCGAAATGACTACGAGTGGCTCTCGAAGAATCCGGATCGCGCCTGCGATATTCCCTCTCGAACAAAACGAAATAATTGGACATCGTCGGGCAGCCCCGTTGTTTTGCGATTCGTCGGTGTTTAGAGGTGATCGTGGCGAATGATCGCGAATGAGTATCCTCGGAGTATCCTCGAGATCGTAAGAACGCCCAGATGCGGATGAAAATAATGGTGTCGTTCGCGTGGCCTCGGTTAACGAACTGAGCTCGATAATTGCTCGCGTTTTTGCTTCTCCTTAATTCTCTTTATTCAATTCTGTCTGTGCACTTAAGGGGGTGTGACTGGTGAGTCGAGAAGAAAGAATATTTTTTTCATTAGAACCTCCGTTTTTCGAGAAAGTCCACAAGTTTGAAAATTTCATTCAGTATTTATTAGTATTTGTGTTTGTCGAGTTAGCATCTGGTGAAAATCTCCTCCAAACTTCGAGTCAATCGGTCAATTAAAACGCGAGATATCCCGTCAGCCAGTTTAAAAAATATGGATTTGAATGAAAACACATTTGAAGTTTTTGTTACCGGTTGTACAAAAATATTCATACTTACAGTCAATCGAGCAGTGTAAAAAAAAGAAAATAGAAATTTTAAAATAATAATAATATAAAAATTATAAAATATATTATAGAAATTATAATATAATAATAATAAAATAAAAATTATAAAATATATTATAGAAATTATAAAATAATAATAAAATAAAAATTATAAAATATATTATAGAAATTATAAAATAATAATAATATAAAAATTATAAAATATATTGTAGAAATTATAAAATAATAATAATATAAAAATTATAAAATATATTGTAGAAATTATAAAATAATAATAGTATAAAAATTATAAAATAATAATAATATAAAAATTATAAAATATATTATACAAATTATAAAATAATAATAATATAAAAATAAATAATAACATTATAAAGTAAAATATTTTTCGAGAAAAACACATTTGAAGTTTCTATTACCCGTTGTACAAAAATATTCATGCTTTACGTTGCAAGCAGTACACCGTCTCCTTTAAACATTTAATAACCTTTTACACAGACATTTTCAAAAGTATACACTTTGAGAAAACGTAAAAGAAAAAAGAAAAATTGATTTTTCCGGATTACCAGAATGCCCCCTTAACATCGAGGAGGGAGCGTGAGGTTTCGAGGGATTTTTCGGAGGGGTCGTGACGTGTGCCCCGGCAACGTCAAACCGCGTGGCCATTTCATTTTTCTTCGGGAAGCCGATAATCGGCCACTGTCCGAATTGACGCGGGCAAAAAGTAGATGCGGTCGGGTTTGTTCTGGCCTGCGGCGACGCCGCTGCCCCCCTCCCCCTCCCCCTCCCCCTCCTTGCCCCCACCCCCCTCGACGATCGGTGATTGGTCGTTTAGAAGGGTTGATGCAGCACCGGGGGATTTTTCAAACGTCCTGCCTCGGCTCTTCCACTCGCTTTTTGCTTCCTCTGGCTGAAACTTCCCTTCTGTTTGCTCTTGTTTGCTAGTCAGTCGCGTGCTCCGCTCGTATTTGAGTCTCGTGACCGAACACACTCGAGTCTTTGTCACCTCCGCGAGTAAGCCGCGCGAGCATGTCGAGTGATAAAGTAATTCTAAATACTTGTCGACTGTCCTTTGCACTCGACTGTCCCTGCCGAGGGCATTTGAATCTAGCCAACAGCTCGAACTTGCTCTTCTTTTACAATTTGCTGGTAATTGTAATGATAGGTTTGGTGCTGTATGATGCGACGCGATACAGTATACTATAGGAAGCTGTAATAATGAACGTTAAGAAGGACAAAAGGATTTCAGAAGGATTGACATTCGATAATTCACACACAATTCGGGATAATTTACACAAACTATTATTTCTCCAGAGATTGAAACTACGTTGTATCGTTGTTATTTGTTCCAGCAAACTTGCAATGCACGTTGATGATTACTTTCAAATTATATGTTAGAAACATACATATTGGAATTATATATTCGAAAGATACAATCAACGAAATTTCGTGTTAAATATCATTTGAATGATTATTTCCAACGCTGTGTCAATTTGTTTGATGCTTCGTAGATAAATTGCTGCTAGGTGATGCGAAAAAAAATCTATCGAAGGCAAAGGAACTATTATACATTCGGCTTCATACTATTTTCAATGTGCATGCGTTCCCATTTCCAAATGTAACATAGTCTGACGATTGAGAGGATTGTTACGATAAGTGGGCAGCTCTGTTTTCGGGTAATTTTGGCAAATTAACGAAAACGTAGATGACACGAGTGAGATACACGGCCCGCCGCGTAAATTAGAAATTACACGAATTAATATCCTACGTAATTCCACGCGTAGATGAGGAACAAAGACCTCTAGTTGCCAGCTGCGTGTGTTTCTATTTTCAAACGTTGCATTTGCCGATCCTTTCACTGAAATCTAACGCAATTTAAGGGATAGTCTGAGGGTAGCTCTATTTTCGGGTCTATTTTGCTAAATTAACGAATGGACAGATACACGGTCGATATCTCCACGTAGATGAGGAAGAAATCTCAAGGATCTGCAGTGGTTCAGCTCCGAGGAACGCGAGTGACGGTATCCGACTGGACAAGCGACAGTGGTGGTGAAAACCGTCGAATTCTCGTTAACGTCGCCGCGTCCGTAAACCACCGATCGACGTGCGTGTTACACACCGTAATTATCGGCGACACCAGGCTACCGGAACCCGGTGGCAAATGGAACCGGCACGAAATTAGTCACCGCAATCATATAGCCGGTCAGCCCCCGGTTCGTGCAAATATTTTACCGATAATCGGCTGTCCCGCGGATCGCCCCGCCACGGATATTCAAAAATTTCCTCTGATTGGATCCCGCCTCGCAATTATCTCGAATTCGCTGCTAATTACCTCTGGCCAAACCTGATCCGATTTATCCGAGCCGATCAGTCCAGCCGGTTCGTCTTTCTCTCTGATCCGGATAGATGAGCATTGGTGCGCGTCAACGTGCTCAGAAACGCGGCCGAATGATCGAGGCTGGTAGAAGGAGATTACTGCAGGAAAAAAGAATACTGATCAGAACGTTAGCAATGAACGATAATCGGTTAAAGTCTTGTAACGTACGTGTGACGTTACAACGAAGGGAGGCGCAACTGTTTGATGATAGGCGATTCGTTATGAAAATTAAAGGGGGATAGGAACAGTTTGACGGGCCGAAAAATTACGGACACTTTGGAGGGCTAGTGAAACAAAAGTACAGTACATATTTGATTGACATGAGCTTTTGTGGTTTATTTTAACACATTGTGAGCCGAATGGAAGGGGGCTCTTATTTAACTTTTACATAACTTTTTTTTTACATTGCCTTTGTTTTACATTGTTGTGTGCATGATTCCAGCCAAACAGGATTAGTTGCAACAAAAAGGCAAAAAATGTTCAACAATATTCTCTAGGGATTGACGATCCAACAGTTTCATTTTTGTGAAAATTATGAAAATAGCAGCTATTTGTTTTTTGATGTATCGAATTTATGCCAAGAATTTCTACGTTATTTTGTTTATGTCTTTCGAAATTGTTAAAAATTTAAAAATGTTCAATTCCTAAGAAATGTTACGCTAAAGTAATCGGTTAGCATCTTGCACACCGTTTCTAAGAACCTAGTTTCGAGAAAAACGCGTTTAAAGTTTCAGAGTCATTTCTCACATGTATCCTTTACTTACTTTCTTCTACTTATATATCGCGGCTCACAGTTCTTACAATTCGCAACTAAATTGAATCCAAGTCCCCCTAATATTCGACTCGCCGAAAGTAATATTTGAATCACACGATTTACACTTTATAATACTGCTTAAAGTTGTAAACAGCGATGCAAATTCAATTATTCTGTATCCGCGGATTTATTATTATATCCCAAATATCCAAAATAAATCGTTTTAAAGGCTAGGACCTTTCGTATCTTGTTTCT
Organism: Frieseomelitta varia; assembly: GCF_011392965.1. Lineage (NCBI taxonomy): Eukaryota > Metazoa > Arthropoda > Insecta > Hymenoptera > Apidae > Frieseomelitta > Frieseomelitta varia. The sequence continues at coordinate 10,140 of NW_025110070.1, read as the reverse complement.
AAGACTTCAAAGAAAGAAATCGATTTTTTGAAAATTTCACACTGTCCTGACCCCTTGATCTATTAAACGTGTAATATTGAAGTACTGAGAGGTACAAAAGCAGTTCTACAAGAGTGTCTTTTCATAGCTCAACTGATCGCGAGCTGTCTTTATCGATTCTTAGGCTTCTTGTACAGACTGTTATCTGGGAAGTTTCTGTCAGAAAAGGCCGATAATTTTGGTCCCCGATCAGAATGTTTCATCCCTCGAATACGAGGAAATTTCGTCTCGAGCGACAATTAGCGCTCTTTCAGATCTAAATTACGCTCTCCGTTACGTAACCACGAGAGACCACGCCCCGTGTCCGACGATACCGCGCACGGAAGGAAGAAAACTCCAAAGGGAAACTGCCCGACGAAAAGTTCCCGAGATGGGAACGATCATTTTCGCTTCCGGAGAACCAGCAGCGGTGAAGGGGCAAGGCGCGTCAACTGCGACGCGCGCACGTTTTCGCGAACGTTCGCATCAGCTGTTCGTCAGGCGTGAAATTTTCATTCCGATCGGAGTTTCCCAATCGGATTATGCAAATGTACGAGATCGTTGCGTGGGTGTGAAAAAAAAAAAAAGAAAGAGAAACAATACGGAGAAAAAGAAGGGAAAAAGAGAAAGAACGAGGAGGAGATTTTTGGATTTGTGGATGAACGCGGCGGATCAAAGCGGAGGCACAATTAAACTCTCCTCACTTTGGGTACATTTTTGTTTAAATTAACGATCGTTAGCAGTCGCGCGCGAGTAATTAACGGATCGGCGGAGTTACTGGGCGGCAGAAGCAAAAATGCGGTAATTACCGCTATCTACGAAATATAATGATAAAATCCGTGATGGCCGACCTCGTTAATATTCGTCGACGTTCCCGCGGTTTTCATTGGCAAGCAATAATCATCGCGGTTCCGCAAGAGCCTGCGGATGAATCGATGGAAACGCCTACGCCGACACACAAAGAGAGAGAGAGAGAGAGAGAGAGAGAGAGAAAGAGAACAAACGACGTTCTAATCCTCTCAGCAAGAGATCGTTCGCGGCTTCTTGACACACCGGAGGAGACCGTAAACACGCCCGTGTGTGTCAACACGTCCGCTCGTTCTCCTTGATAGTATTTCAAAAAAAAAGAGAAAAAAAAAAAGAAGAAATGGAGGAGAAAGGTTCACCGCCCGACGCCCGATTGCTTTCGCGAAAAAGCCCGCGTATTTTGATGTAAACTTCCATTTGGTTTGCAACGTCGGAATATAAAGTTTTTCATATCGTCAAAGCGGAAACGATGGAAACGGGGCAAGTGACGTCAGTGGGGGTGGGGGGGGGAGGGGTAGAGGGGCAGAGAAAGTCGGGGACGTGATGGAACCAGAGCTGGAGAATTTCGGTGAATCGAAACGGACAGACGTAATCCTGTCCCGTTCGTACCGACGTCCAGCTATTTTGCACCGAGCCACCGATCCGCTCGACTTATTGGCTGCGCTTGATCCCGATAAGGGCAGCTGAGAGTTATCAGACGAAATTGATGGAACTCGAATACACGTACGTTATTCGAACCGTCGTGCGTTCCTCCTTTATACACCATCGTCGTCATCGTCGTCGTGGCTGTGTTTTTCTTTCGTTCGCTTCCTTTCTACAACTCCTGTTACAGCCCCGCGCGTTTATCGCTGTCGTTAAACTAGTTGGCGAGATTAAAGATCGGATTTCCAGGAGCATACACCCTCGACCAGTCGAGACACCGACGCTTGAAGGAAATTCTGTCTTTAGAGCCAACGTGATGCAACGTGTATTAACCCATTGCGCTGGCAACTGGTTCGCGGACCATAACGAGTGACCCAAACCGTATACAATAATTCGTCGTTTTCTTTTTAAACTCGTCGGTGTGACATCACCGAATAGAAATTATTGATTAGTAGTAAATTTATTATTTGTTTTGTCTGAGTTATATTTAAATACACTTAAAAAACTGAGAAAATATTGCAATTTTGGGACGAAAAATTCTCGACGTGCGTGGCAAGAGATTAACCACTTGCGCTGGCAACTGGTTTGCGGACCATAACGAGTGACCCAAACCGTATACAGTAATTCGTCGTTTTCTTTTACTTTCGAACTCGTCGGTACGATGTCACTGGACAGAAATTATTAAGAAATAATAAACTTATCATTCGTTTTGCCTGGGTTACATTTAAATACACTTAAAACTGAGAAAATATTGCAATTTTGGGACGAAAAATTCTCGACGTGCGTGGCAAAAGATTAACCACTTGCGCTGGCAACTGGTTTGCGGACCATAACGAGTGACACAAACCGTATACAGTAATTCGTCGCTTTCTTTTACTTTCGAACTTGTCGGTATAATGTCACCGGACAGAAATTATTAAGAAATATTAAACTTATCATTTGGTTTGCCTGGGTTACATTTAAAAATACCTGAAACTGAGAAAATGTTGTAGTTTGGGAGAAAATAATTCTCGATGCATGTCATTCCAACGCAAGAGGTTAATGTGTATTAACCTTTTGGCTTGCAATGTATTTCTCAGTTTTCAGCAAACGTAATTATCAGAACTGGGTATTAATTTATGTAAAATGTTAAAAGCATCGTGTGTAATTTGCATTTATTAATTCTCAGTCTAAAGAATGAAAATTGAAAATTCAAATTCAACACTCCATCGGTTTGGTTTCGAATGGAGATGATAATTTCACTCGAGTGTAACTCGGATACATTCATAGTTGCTTGATTCTTCAGAGACGATGCTTGAGACTAAGGACAATTAAACAACAGGACATTTAATTAACAATAAACTTTGTAGCCTCGAATGGTCACGTGAGTTTGTTCATCATTTCTAAATTTTTCTCGAACTCAAATCGAAAGAATTCAACTCAAGTAGGAAATTGTTTCTTTCTACGTATTTTTGTAATCATAATTATCACTCTCCTTTGGATATTCTGTACAGTTTCTTACATCTTTGGATATTTATGCATTCTCTCTGTATCTTTGCTTTCTTTACTTTCGAATTTTCCATAAACGCACGAAAATCCGCAGACTTTTCTAGTCACGAAATTTAGTTATCAGTTTCAGATTTTGGTTCAAAGTGCGTGTGTCCTGGTGTGAACTCACAGTCAGTCTAGATTTCGAGATCGCTCTATAGTTGACAATCAAACGCGACGTGAAAGAACCAACAACCTCGAAGGCCGAGGGCTTCGTCTCGAGACGAAGGCTGATCGATATCTCGCCTCACCTCGTCTCTGCCGCGGGCGAATTCCAACTTCGAACTCTGTTCAAATCCGAGGTTCGTCGAACCTCGACCAATAATTATTCAATCAGATTCCTGACAAACCGCGTCGGACGTGGAATCGACGCGACGCGACGCTCGGAAGAACATCGCGTAGAAACAACGTCGGAGCACAACGCTGCCGAGGGATTCCATTTGCAATCGGCGATTGAGATAGTTGGGAAGCGTCGAACGACGAGCGAGATAACCCGAGAAATGGAGAGTTGAACCCCGAACGGAGTGCTCGAATGTCGAGCGGAACAGCCGGTGTTTATCAATTCGGGATATTCCGGATCGGGTTTGTTGTTCTCCATCGATGACGCAACTCGCCAGAGATCGATTGTCCCCAGCGAGTTTCCCAGCTCACTCTCGTCACCGTTTCTCTCTCGTTTTCGTCTCGATGACACAGGCGGCGCGTTTCTTTCGGCCCGAGAAAACGTTATTCGAGTTTGGGAACTTTGTCGAGGGGGGAGGGTGGAACTCGAGACGTTCGGGACGCAACTTTAACAACTTCGCGAATGTCACAAAGTGGTAAGAGGAGAGATTATTCTAAAGAAAAATATTGATTAACACATTGAATTGGTAATTTCATACAGAATATATTATATTATATGAATTTAAATAAATTAAATATATTTTATTAATTTTATATATTTTATATTTTATATATTTTTATATTTTATATATTTTTATATTTTATATATTTTATATATTTTATGTTTTATATTTATATATTTTATATTTTATATATTTATATACTTATATATAATACTTATATGTTTTATATTTTATAATATTATTTTATAATATTATATAATTATAAAACTTATATGTTTTATATTTTATATATTTATATATTTTATTTTTATATTTTATATTTTATATTTTATATACTTATATATATTTATATATTTTATATTTTATATACTTATATATATTTATATATTTTATATTTTATATACTTATAAAATATACTTATATTTTATATTTTACATATTTATACATTTTATATATTTTATGTTTTAGATTTTATATTTTATATATTTATATATTTCATAAATTAAATATATTTTATACGTATAATATATTTTAGTAACTTTTTTGTGCGATAAACTGTAGCAAATAGTCGAGAATTTTTCGTCCCAAATTGCAACACTTTCTCAGTTTTAAGTATATTTAAGTATAACCCAGGCAAAACAAGTGATACATTTATTACTTCTCAATAATTTCTATCCAGTGATGTCATACCGACGAGTTCAGAAGAAAAATAAAGCGACAAATTACTGTATACGGTGTCGGTCACTCGTTATGGTCCGCGCAACCAGTTGCCAGCGCAAGCGGTTGAGAGAACCACTAGGTGGTTGGCGACTTGGTGGTTCTTTGAAAAGTTTCATCTTCTCGGTGAGCAGAGTACGATGCAAAAACGAGAGAAATCTCGACCTTGAAATTCTTCAACATGGTTTCAACGTGATTCTTTACATGCTTCTCCATCAAATCACAGAATAGAAGTGTAGAATTTATCTCTGACAGCCAAGAATATCTCTTCCTCCCTCCCATATGCAATCTCACGATAAACGAAGTTATGTGAAATTAGGCCGCGTGCGGCCATAATTGCGGCATGTGTTTGCGAGTATCAAGCATCGACACGATCGCGGGGAATTAATTAGAAAAGAAAGCAAATGGAGAATCGATTAAGCGGCGGTATCGCGTAAGCCAGAGTGTTTTGCATCGAGGTGCGAGAAACAGAGAAACAGAGAGCAAACGGAATAACAGTTTCCTACGTTTCGCAACGTGTGAATTTGTTTGGATAAGCTGTATCTTGCTTCGAGGAGAGAGACTCCGCCGCCGGATATTCGCGCGAGCTGTATCAAATTGTTTTTCAAAGAGAGCGAGCGCGAGAAAATGAGAGAGAGAGAGAGAGAGAGAGAGAGGGGAAATTTCAGAAATTGCTTTCCGCCTGGCGCGCCACACGTAAATTCGCGTCGTTTCGCAAAATCGCTTTATATTAACTGTTGCCCGCGTGAATTGCGTTTTTCGCGTCGTAATTTTGTTTTCTTTCACGCCTCGAGACGTGCGCACGCTGCGAGCGTGTATCGACAGTCGCGACACACCTCGCGTGCACCTACGATGGAGAAATTTTACGCCGTGGAAATAAATCAAGTTGGCGTAATGCACGCGCGAATATAATTTCCATCGAACTGCCGCGGTTGATTGTTCGAAAGTAACTTGACAAACAATGGAACGAGCGCGTTTTGAAATGATCGTAGCGTAGTAATACGTGGCCGGGTAATAGGAGGGAAAACCGGGGCACACCGGTTGGACGGGTGGCTGTTTCGAATTTATTATTGATCGACTATCGGGTGTCAGCGTTTGACCAATATTTGCACGAAATCTAGTAAACATTGATTAATCACTGCTACATTCTGACCAATAATTAAACATTAGCCTCGCTTATTGGACAGGGACGTAGTAATTATTTTTACAGTGTCCGAATTCACTTCGCCGATACACCGGATAATAAACCGATGAAATATCGACCAATCTGACGCTCCATCTCACCGACTATATCCTCCGGTAATTACCGAAAAAAGTTATTAATTCGCCAAGTGACAAATTTTGCTCCCGGCTATTTCGACGCTCGAGCCTTCGATCGTTTCAATTTCTTTCGTTTCTTTTTTCTTTTCTTGGTCCTTAACAAACAGTTAAGTCGACGAGAGGGGGGATGGTGAAAATAAAATTACCTACCTTCGACAGGTAGAGACGACAACAATCTCTCGCCATCGTGGCAGGCATTAAACTGTCTCGAAACTCCGGGCGGGAAGCACGGCGCAGCTTATTGGACGCACGACACCGGGCATTATTGAACCCATCCATGAAGAGTAATGTCTCGTACGAGCTATCGATACACGTCTTTCCCGCGACTTAAAGGAGCCTCGAAGTGGAACCGCAAAGCCGATTACTCGCGCCATCCATAACCGTCTTGGCCGTTACAGCGACCGGTTCTGACGACAGCACGCGATGTTCCATTGTGCGTGTTGTTTAATCGTCTCGCTCGATTTACCTCTTGCAATTCATTCAGCTGTTGTACAGGTCTAACACTCTTTGCAGTCGACTGTCCCTTGTGAGGGAACAGTTGGTACCTAAATCTAGATAACAAATCTAGATAACATTTTCTTTTTACAGTTTCCTGATAATTATTACGATATTATTAGAAAGTTATGACGTTAAGAAGAACGAAAGAATTTCAGGTGAAAAAATTTTCTTCTATACTCGTAGAAATAGAATTCACAAATTCACTAGACGTCTTGTTGCTTCTTGCGACAAACTTTGAGAAAATGGTGGAGGATATTATTCTTCCAGAGATTGACAACTATGTATATTAAAAAGAATTGCCGCATGTTAGAAAGATGTAGTCGACAAAATTTCGTGTTAAATATTAAATACCATTCGAATGATTATTTGCAATGCTTGTGTTTGAGGCGATGATGCTTCGTAAATAAATTGTTGGTAGATGACACGTACAAAGAAAGTTTTTTCGAAGGTAAAGGGTTAGGTAATGAGGAAGGGTTAAGAAACTTCGTGCCGATGCAATGACTTGCAGTTGAGTGGCATCTTTTTCTTTCTCTCATTACTGTTCTCACGACGAGTTCTTTCGAAATTTCTCGGAAATCTACGAGGCATTTATCGAGAAACTCGAAATTTTCAGGAATCTGGAAATTCTTGGGGAACCTGAAATTCTTGGAGAAGCCGAACCTCTGTCGGGAATTCTGAATTTATCGGGGAATTTCTTGGATTTATCGAAATTCTCAGGAAACCTGAAATTCTCGGAGAATCTAAAATTCTCGAGGGATATGAAATTCTCGGCGGACCTGGAATTCTTAAGAATTTGGAAATTTTGGAAATTTTGGACAGTTCAAATTTTTGGGAAACATCAAACTTTCTTCTCCTCTCTGAATCTGAAATTCTTGGGAAACCTAAAATTCTTGGAGAACTTCTCAGGTCACCCAAAATTCTCAGGGAACCTGGAATTTTTAGAAATTTGAAGTTTGGAAATTTGAAATTCTTGGAGAATCTGAAATTCTCGGGGAACCTAGAATTTTTAGAAGTCTCAAAATTCTTGGAAAATTTGAAATTCTTCGGGAATCTGATATTTTTTGGGAATCTCAAAATTTTTGAGGAATCAAGAATTCTTGGAGAATCTAAAATTCTCGACAAACCTGAAATCCTCAGAGATCTCAAAATTCTCGAGGAACTTGGAATTCTTAGGAATTTGGACATTTCCTGAAATCGGTAAGCTAATTTTTTTTTGCTCTGTGTAGTCGCAAAATTATAATAAAAAGATAATAATAATTAAAATTATAATACTATTGTAATTTTAATTATAATACTATTATAATAATATTTATTATTATAAAATTATAATTATAATACAGTTATAATACTATAAATATATGTATATATATTTTATAAAATTATAATACAATTATAATACTATATATACGTATATATATAATACAATTATAATATTATAAATATACGTATATATATATTGTAAAATTATAATAAAATTATATTACTATAAATATACGTATATATATTATAAAAGTATAATATTATTATAATACTATTATATATTGTAATACATATATATATACATATATTAAAAAATTATAATAAAACTATAATACTGTTATAATAATATTTCACATATTATATAATCGTAAATTATCTGTATCGTTACCAAATTATAATCGCGAAACCTGGATAAAGATTCCCTTCGATTATGTATCTTTTAGCTTTTGGCCAGCAAGATCGGTCAAATACCCAACTGTGTATCGTGTCGCAACGTTTTCGTTGAGAGAGATCCTCGATCTACAACGTCTGTTAATCCCTCGAGCGTTTGAGAAACTGTGACGTGGCAACTTTGAAAAGTTCGTTCGATTCTCTCGTTGATAGGCCCCGGGGATTTTTATATTCCATCCTGATATGGAAACGTTATCGCGATGCCGGCTGAATTGCCGATCTCTCTTTGTCTGTCTGTCTGTCTGTCTGTCTCTCTCGCGATATCGCCGCGTCGAGCTCTTTAACATTGTAAAATGCTCGCTAACATCAAGATGAAACTTCTTAATCCATCTTTTAACTCTCCGTCCTCGTTTCGTAAAGTCGAAACAACTTGGCTCGAAGATCCTGGGGGATCACTGGGAGAATTATTAATTATCTTTCGCGACGATTGATAGTCAATGACACTATTGACAAAAGTCGACACTTTTCATTAAACTGGTCCGTAATTTGTCCGAAAGTTCTCGCTCTCTCTTTCAATCGAAAAATGAAAATTCTCCCTTTCTTTCCCTTTCTTTTTCTCCAACAAAAATTCTCGCCTAGCGACGAATTTCATAAAAGTTTCTAAATTTTTCATAACTTCAGGACGACGCATCGTGCATCCGATGCAAAGTTGCATCAACGCGTGCATGTTCAAAATGTTTCAGACAGATTGCTTATTATTACAACGCGTGCACGTTCAAAATATTTCAGACAGATTGCTTAATTATAATTAACGAGTGTTGCTTGTTGTCCTCGACGATCCATCGACTGTTTCATCGATCGCGCGGAAAGTCGCGAAACGAGTCGTTAGCAGATGACAAAATATTCGTCGTGCGAGATGTACTTTCGCGACTGGAACGTCAATCTCGAAATAATGGAGCCGCGGTCGTGACTGATGGCGCGTTTCCAGTCGTTTCTTTTTTGTCTTTTACCTCACCAGCGAATTCGTGCGGTTTTCCCTTTTCCTTCCAGACGATTTCGAAAATCGCGAAATCTCGTTGGCGGCGATTCATCTCGCAGAGAAGGAAGGAGTCGTAGGCGATGATCGTTAATTCTTCGGCTGAAGCAGCGAAGAAACTCTCTGAACAAATGTTGGCGGATCAAATTGCGATCAAATATTAGTAGTTATTAGCCGGGAATGCGAATATTTATCGAGGAGCGATTCCAGAAAGTGAGAGTGAGATTCTCGTACTTTGTTCCGATGCTGAGAGAGAGAGAGAGAGAGCGTTGGTGTGATTCCTTCTTTCTCTTCACTACAATGTTTAGTGAATTTAGAGTTTACGTTTGTGAAAATATATGTAAAGAGTGCAGATCAAGAATGAAAAGAATTGAAATTTGATTTAAAATTGTTTCGGGAGTAAACGACCTTGATGTAATTTCGTTGCGTTTGATGAAACGTTAAGTGGTAACTTTGACATGTTGCCTCTCAACTGTCAGTAGATTGATTAATCAATTAATTAATTACCGTAAAACGAAGGTATTCGAACATATTTTTTCCTTCTCGTATATTAGCAACTACGTACATACGTTTCGTCGATGCAACGCGTCAAATAGTCCGAATAGTTTCGAGCTTATTCCGTTCGAACGTAACGTCGTTACACTGGCGCGGATTATTAAAACATGTTGGTAATAGCATTTGCACCGATAGCTTTCGTTGCGAATATTTCGAGTTTAACGAGTGCTTTTTCGATTACGCTGTGATCGAATAAAGGAGGCCGAGCAACAATTCGAGTCAAAAATCCGCCCGAACATGAAAAGCAATTACGCTTGTATGTACACGTGATAAAACGGACACGTCACGAGCGTCGCCAAACGAGTCAAAAATTTGGCGGGCACGCGAGGCAATTACTACCAATTATGTAACGGTGGAATGTTTGCGTCACAAATTTCGCAAAAATTGGTGAAAATTGGCGCGATTGATGCGACTGCTTTGTCGAAAAACGCCGGCCAGAAGTTCGGACACACACACACACACACACACACACACACACACACACACACACACACACACACACACACACACACACACACACACACACAC